>NW_020856838.1:42875-132765 GCF_000972845.2 Larimichthys crocea
CTTCAAACAGTGTGCCAGAAAACTGCACAACTTTAAGACTTGTGTGCTACTCTAGCAGAGCGTCACCAGCTCCTTCAAGCATACTTAGGTGCTGGAGTCTTTTCCCTCCTGACATCCACATTGAAAAGGGAACTGAATTTTATGCAAGTGACTATATGAGAGCATGAAGGTAGCAACTCTTCACTTAACTTCACTCCTGACACTACTGTTGCCCCCAATGCTGTCACCGTTAAAGGAACAAAGTACAAAAAAGAAATGTATGTTGTTCTAGGACGAATGACGAGGGCATCCAAATGGGTGAGTTAAGTGATTTTGATCCACTGTAGCGATTTTGTCTACTTTGTGTGGGAGAAGCAGCTGGCGTGGAGCTTATTGATTGGTGGGATCACAGTCAACAGAGAAGGCCTAGAGTCAAACTACACATGTGTTAAGCAAGAAGACCCCCTGATTACTATCCATAATGGGGTACAAGCTGAAGTGGTACACCAGAATATTTCATCACTCCCCCAGACATTACTGAAATGTCGGCTCTGATGGAGGACAAGAGAAGCGGGGGGTTGCGGGAATTTGTCAGTTACATTTAGATTGGTGACCACGTTTTCATTTGCTGTGTTTTTGGACATACTTTTTTTGTTTTCTCTTTTTTGTACTTTCTAGCCCAGAGATGTACCAGTGCAAACAGTGTGGCCATGAGAGTAAAACTATAATAGGATTTACTCGTCATATGAAACTTCACAGTAATGCTCCAAACTGCCCTTTTACCTGTGGCGTCCATGAATGTTCTCGTTCATTCAGAAAATTTGCAGCCTTCAAGTCTCATCTATACAGAGATCACAAGGGATGTAAATCTCACAGGAGTTGTGTGTGCTACTCTAGCAGAGCGTCACCAGCTCCTTCAAGCATACTTAGGTGCTGGGAGTCTTTTCCCTCCTGACATCCACATTGAAAAGGGAACTGAATTTTATGCAAGTGACTATAATGAGAGCATGAAGGTAGCAACTGCTTCACTTAACTTCACTCATGACACTACTGTTGCCACCAATGCTGTCACCGTCAAAGGAACAAAGTACAAAAAAGAAATGTATGTTGTTCTAGGACGAAATGACGAGGGCATCCAAATGGGTGAGATTAAGTTGATTTTGATCCACTGTAGCGATTTTGTCTACTTTGTTGTGGAGAAGCAGCTGGCTGTGGAGCTTATTGATTTGGGTATTCACAGTCTAACAGATGAAGTCCATGAGTCAAACTACACATGTGTTAAGCAAGAAGACCTCCTTGATTACTATCCATTAATGGGGTACAAGCTGAATGGTACACCAGTTATAATATTTCATCACTCTCTCCCAGACATATACTGAAATGTCGGCTCTGATGGAGGACATAAGAGAAGCTGTGTTGGCGGTATTACCCAGCCTACCAGAGGATAAAGTCCAGTCACTGCTGAACAAGTTGGCAAGCATTGGTGTGGAGTTCAAATCCGATCTGCAGTTCATTAAAGAGGAAGATCTCCCCGCCAACATCACACCTAACCAGTGCCGGAGGCTTCTCAATGCCTGGCAAACTCAAGGTATGTGTTAGATAATGTTTGTAAACCACATAAAAATTAAAAGCTAATTTCATAACATTGATGTGTATTGAGTGCGATATACTGTACATGTTCTTATGTATATTTCATGTTTGAATTTTGTCTTTTGTAGTTATTGTGCAGCACTATCACAATAGAATGTTTTTTTTTTTCTTATAGATCAAACGTCATATGTGACACTGACTCCTGTGGACCACTCTGACATAGTCCTCAGTACCACTACAGAGGATCCTCCATCTTCTGAATCCGACAACACTTCAATGTCAAGCAGTAATACATCCAGAATGACTGTTAATTTAAGTGTCTGGCATGAAAACTTCAGTGTTCCTTGGAACAGAATGCCTCCTGGTATCACAACCGCAATTTCACTGGAGAAACGTCCATCTGCTAAAGACCGTAGGCAAATGGTACGAATCATAGTTGAGGAAATGAGGCTGAATGAACAAAATCCATCAAAGTCTCAGTGCCAGGCAATAGCCAAGATGATTGTAAAGCAACATCCTCAGAGCTTTGCTGATGTTATGACAGATGGCACTGTGATCGGCAGTGGCTATGCATCTCTTATGACTCAACTAAAAACACGAGTAGAACATGTGAATCGTGGAAATGCTCTCTCCAGACGAAGGAAGCAGAAAAGGGTCTCAAATGCACCTGAAGACATAGCCAGAGGACCAGCTGACCAATATGGCTGCGTGAGATGGCAACCTGACTGTCCACCAGGGGAGACTGTAGAGGGTCTTAAAGAGAAAAAGAGTGAAATGCAAGACCTATATCACACTGAAGGACCAGCTGGTGCAGAGAGAGGATATGTAATTCAGTTAATGAAAACAACCTACTACCTACAAAGAAAAAATATCAATGCAAGCCCACCTCCTTCAATTGCTGAGCTGAAGACTGAGTGGCCATATCTTTTCACTCCGAAACAGATGTTCAGCCATTTCAATTTACTCACAGACATTAAAATTCTGGAAAAAATGGAGCAGGCTGTAGAAGAAAAGGGGAAGCTGATCCTTAGGTTCTTCCAGCACACGACAGCAAGGACCAGTACAGATGAGGTTGAGCGCATCCTGGTCAGTTACAACAAAGAAGAAAAGTGTGATCCATGCCCATGTGTGATTCTGCTTCTGATGGCACACTTCAAAGAGAAATATGAGGGGCTCATTTTACAGGCCGATGTAAGTGTAAAATTATTATACTGTATGTTGAAGCTTTTGACAATTCCATCAGTTTGATCATGTTACCCTCAACAGTGGAGCTGAGGGTGATGATAATGTCTTCAATTCAAAATGGTGATAATGTTTTCAGTTTATTTTTTCTTTGTCTTACAGGTCTTCTCAACAGCAGCTGACGTTGAGAGAACAAAGCCACTTCCTGAGTCTCCAAGACTCATCGTCTTAGGTAGTGTATTTTTTTAGTCTGTTGCAAAAATAGAGAATGAGACATTTGTTTAACCTATGGAACCTATATAATAAACCATAATGTTTATTTATGTTTAGGTGATGTTCTCACGGCAACAAACTGGATGCTGAGCATTGAGGGCCAAGTGACTGTGGGTCCACACCAGAACATTGTGGCTGGAATGGCAGCGCTTTTCTCGTGCTATTACGTCTTCAATCTGGTGTACCAAGAGGAGGCGTCGAGCACACTGGAATTCATCCAAAGGTATGTGCTTGAAGGGGTTGCAAGTGGATTCTTTTTGTTACATTTCCCATTATGAATAACATGTAATGTTATTTTTATTCAACTCCCTGCATTTTCATTGTATTGCATTGCAACGTCACTTTCTGTTTCAACTTGCATGGACAGCACATCTGCAATTAATGCAATTTTTATTTTTTTTGCAGTTTTGCATATTTGGAAAAATGATAAGCTCGTCTCCACAACTTGATGGGGTCTGCTGTTCCTGCAAACAACGTATTTCATTAAGTGTCTTTTTCTCGGATTTTGTGATTTCAGATGCTTCATTGGGATCAGCCCAACCTCTGGCACAAAGATGACAAAGTGGATCAGTCCAAGAAGTGGGAAGGTGCATGAGAAGAGGAACAACAGTGTCAGCCTTCATGTCTCTGCACTTCTCAAAAGATTAATGGACTTTGAATGGCTTTGAGCCTGTCGCAAAAGAAAGGGAAATGGCACACTGTATTTCATTAACAAAAGGTGGTTCCAAAATAAGGTAGTTTTTGCATGTTAAACTACATGGAGTGCCATATACATGTTTGACTTTGTTGCTACAAATTTGAGGTATACTGAGTGGCTATGTTGCACTAGTCTTGTGCAGTCTGTTTTATGTTTATGCCTTCTATGCCTATGCCTATTGTTTAAAATATGGCAATGGAATTTAAAGGAAAGTTCAAGTTTTATATTTCATACACATCTGGTATGCAGTACACTGCATTGAATATAATTGTAATACACTGTATTGAATATAATTGTAATACACTGTATTGAGTCCTAATAAATGTTTTTGCAGCACTGACTTGTTTTATTTAACAGCTGAAGATAATCTAATGTAGTGTTAATACATTTTGGATTATCAGCAATCAGTGTGCTTAATTTGCTAAATGTGCCAAACAAACAAAGATTAACTGTAAAACCATTCTACAATAAAATACTGAATTATGAATAAGTAACAGCTATTTACTGGAAACATTAGTTGCCAGGTAACTCATGTAATTTGAATGTAATACAAGATAATGTTGTAAACTAGAATACAATTAATGGTTGTTTCTCATATAAAACAACAATAAATTGCTGTAATTTATATACACCAAAAAACTGTAAAAAAAAAATCCATTAATATACTGTAAATATTTTTACAGTAATTAACAACACTTTTACAGCACTTTATTGGCAACTTTTTTTGCCTGGTATTTACTGTAAATTCTACAGGAAATTTGTTACAGTGTGGGTGCGGAGAGGTTCTTGTCCCTGTCGGCGCTGAGAGGTCGTCCCTGTTGATCCTCCTCTTCCTCATTCTCCTCTCGTCGTCCGCATCGCGTTTGCTTCGCTCCTTCTGAGTCATCCTTAGAGTCCAGCGCAAAAAAAAAAAAAGAATAAAAATAACAGCCTCAGTTCCCCGACGCGCTCTCTTTGTCCTCTCGTCCTCCTCTCCCTCTCCTCTTCTTTCTTCGTACTCACCTCTCGCTGCCGTTGCGGTCGCTGTACATCCTCTCACACTCCTCGTCCTCGCTCCGGAGTCCAGCGTTATAAATACTAAATAAATTTTAATATATATATGTTTTTTTAAAAGAATAAAAATATATATAAATAAAGTCAAAAAGTAAAGACAATATGTAAAAAGAATAAAGACAAAAAGACTGCACCACAGTCTCTTTGTCCTTTCGTCCCCCTTTCATTTCCTAACTACCTTTCCCAGTGCCTTCTGCCTCTTCTCTGGCTTTCTGATGTGTGAGCTGGTCTGCCAACGACGGGAGGAACGGGTGCATGCGTGTGAGGGGAACGGCTAGGGAGAGGTCAAGAAGAAGAAGAAGAAGAAGAAGAAGAAGAAGAAGAAGAAGGACGACGAGGGGAAGGACAGGAGCGACGCCTCGTCGGGTCACCGAGGCCCGCCGTTCACGCAGAGGAACGAGGGCGTGCGGAGGCGACGAGAGGGACAGTAAGAAAGGGGAGGAGGAGAAGGAGATGGATGAGGGGAAGGACGAGGGGAAGGAGAGGGGCGACGCCTCATCGGGTCTCAAAGGCCCACCACTCACGGGGAGGAACGGGGGTTAGAAGGAGAAGATGGAGAAGGACAAGGGGAAGGACGAGCAGAAGGAGAGGGGTGACCCCTCGTCGGGTCAAAGAGACCCGATATTTACGGGGAGGAACGGGGGCGTGCGGAGGTGATAAGAGAGACAGTGAGGAGAAGAAGAAGAAGAAGAAGAAGAAGAACGACGAGTGGAAGGAAAGGAGCGACGTTGTGTTGGGTCACAGAGGCCCGATGCTAATGGGGAAGAATGCGGCTGTGTGAAGGTAATGAGAGAGACAGTGAGGAGAAGAAGCGGCGACGTTGCGCCGGGTCAAAGATACCCGATGCTGACGGGGAGAAAGAAGAAGAAGTAGAAGGGGATGAGTCACACATAAAATCCCCTAAAGCAGGGAAATGTTCAGTAGCAGATGATGACTCACACAGACACACACACACACGGATAAGACAAGATGAGATGAGGAACGGGGCTGAAGAAATGATAATGATGAGAAGGTGGTAGCAGCAGGGGCAGCAGCAGAGGCAGCAGCAGTGGTTTGCCTGGAGACCACATGAGCGTCTCTGGGAGCGTAAAAATAAAAGACGCGACCCTCTGCTCTGCAAGTGCCTAGTAGCCATGGGAATATACAGCTTTGTCGACCACTTTGACAACTTTAACCAGTTCATCCGCATGCCTCCGGATCAGTGCCGGCTCTACGAGTTTGTCGTCAGGTACGTCAAATTGCACACCAAATTGCACGCCGGGATAGAGGCGCAGTGCGCCAGCGCATTATCCGCGCTCGACAACTCTGGGCCGTGCGAAGTGGTGGACAGGGAGCCCGACGAAGAAGAAGAAAAAGGAGAAGAAGGAGACCGCGGGGACAGAGTCCAGCCTCGTCCGGCACTGAGACGCGGCGGCAGCCTCATCCCCTGTACGGAAGAGTTCTGCTGGGATGACGGCTTCACCGACGCTCAGATGATCCGGGTCTGCTAGCACCTCGTCGGCACGTGCGATGCCATACAGAGATGGTCCCGGCGAAATGTACAGAACTGAACTCAATAGTCTATTTAAGGGATTTTCAGTCAGGATTTAGAGTGCATCATAGCACAGAGACCGCATTAGTCAAAGTTACAAATGACCTCCTAATGGCATCAGACAAAGGACTCATCTCTGTACTTGTCCTGTTAGATCTTAGTGCTGCATTTGACACTGTTGACCATCAAATTCTTTTACAGAGACTGGAACATCAAATTGGCATCAAAGGAACCGCCCTAAGCTGGTTTAAGTCGTATTTCTTAGATCGATCTCAGTTTGTTCACGTCAATGATGAATCCTCCATGCATACCAAAGTTTGTCATGGAGTCCCACAAGGTTCTGTACTAGGACCACTTCTATTCAGTTTATATATGCTTCCTTTAGGGAACATTATAGGGAATCACTCTATCAATTTTCATTGTTATGCTGACGACACCCAATTATATTTATGAAACCAATCAGTTAACTAAACTCCAAGCATGCAAAAGTTGGATGACCTACAATTTTCTGATGTCAAATTCAGACAAAACTGAAGTTCTTGTAATTGGACCGAAACATGGTCCTTTGAGCCGGATCGAGTTTCTAAACTGGATATGGATTTAAGAGCGAAACCAGAGAATGAAGATGAAGAATCAAGAGGAAGGCCGCAGTGAGAAAGGAGGCCCCCTGGTTACCTCTAAGATTACCATACAGAACTGTACAACCACAATTCAGAAGCCGATGAGTATGATACATAAAGTTGTGAAGAACCATATCCTAGAGGAAGTGAACAGTGCAAGGGGGTTGTAATCAAGAGATATATATCTCCTATAGTAAAGCACCTTCAGATCCTACACTATCAGTGTCTGTGCATATAGCAGAGAGTAGTAGGGTCTCTCAGTCAGTACAAACACTGTCATCCCATGTGTGCCAACCCCAGTATGTCACCACAGAGTTAATAAAGACTGTGCACAAACCTCTTACAACTTTAGCACAATCTGCTAATAGAAGCAATGAGAATATATACATAGACGCCGCATTGAGCGGGTTGGTCGTTGGTCACGATACGTCGACGTCGACGCCATATTGGATGTGGCAGATCTGCCCCGTAAACTAATACAAGGAAATGGACTGAACTTCATAAAGCGCCTTTCTACAAAGTTCTTTAAGTTAATGTCTTTTATACACCCATTCACACACACACTAATATATCTGGGAAACAAACAGGCACCAAAAACAACGTATGTAACTTTTAAAGTGATGATTATAAATGTTTACTCCTTATGTAAGCACCAAACCAACGTATGTATTTTTCTAATGCTGAGTGTTTACAGCTACTAATGTGTGTAACACTGTTACTGTGATGATAAATATTGAAATATTTATATATAACATTTAATCTGTGTCTATAATAACCAGATCCTGAAATGTAGATGTGACATGAGGGTTTTCTGAATGTGTGTGTGTGTGTGTGTGTGTGTGTGTGTGTGTGTATGTGTATGTATGTACACGTTAGTGCTCTTTATTCAGAAAACCCTCATGTCACATTTACATTTCATACACTATAGTTTATAGTGTTTGCAGTAAGAGTGAGATCCATGGTGGGTATGTGGCAATCTTTAGGGCCAGCAGGAGCATCAGAGCTTGCCTGTGCATCACACGTTTATTGTCTGTTAAGCAAATTACCAGCTGAATCTGTTGCCAACTATGTAAGACATGCTCGTGCAGCTCACCCAACTGCCCATTATAATCTAGTGGACTTCTCACTATGGCTCCATGGAGAAGCAGAGTGCCAAGCAGTCGCAACTCAGGTCACAAACTTTCAAATGGACACAACTCAATACCCAAGAAGAGAATACAGTCTGAGACCAAAGTATGAACCATCATTGGCTACCATACTCAACGGTGCTAGTCCCAAGCTGCTGCACAAAACACAATGGCTGGAGATAAGGCCAGACCTAAACCCAAATTTTCATGCTCCTATTGCCAGTCCCCAAATCATTCCCTGACTTACTGTGAAAGGCTGAAGGAATTAAGTACGGAGAGAGTCGCAAGATGCATAAAAGAGCAAGGACGATGCTGGAGGTGTGGAAGGTCGCATTTAGCAGCAAACTGTGACCTGAAAAAGTCTTGTCCTAAATGCAACAGTAAACACTTGGGAGTTCCGCATGGCGTAAATAAACAGCGATGGCGATGGCTCAGAGCGCACCATCATATTGCCTTCAGTCGCTAAGTACCTAGAGTTAGACGGTGCGGCTGATAAACTAAATCTGCGTACAGTAAGGCAAGAAACAGAAACCCTGCAGGGTAGGACAGTTACCTTAAAGATAGCTGCAGCATCAAATCCAGATAGAAAATATGTGATAGAAGGAGCATTTACATCTGACAGACTTTCTCTTGTGGAGCAAACCTACCTTATCAACAAGCTTAGACAACGCTATTGCCACCTACATGATGTGCCTTTGGATGCCTTTTCAAATGTACAGTCTCAGATCCTCATTGGGACTGATAATCCCCATCTTATAACTCCTGTCGAACCTGTTCATATGCCATTTGGTTCTAAGAGGGCACCCGTAGCTGTGAACACCTGACTGGGCTGGACTATTCAAGGGCCTGCATTTCTACCTGGAACACAGGACACACAGTGTCTTTTTACCTCAACAACAAGCCCATATGCCGAGTTAAAGCGTGATGTGGAGAAATTGCGGCAGGCAGATGTTCTTCCCAAAAGGAATGATAAGCTCATCACTAGATCAAAGCAGGACAAAGAAGCTATGGAACCTCTGGAGGAAAAGACCTCTAGAGTAAATGTGGATGGAATTGAATGCTATGCAACCCCTCTGCTAAGAGTTTAAAATGCTCAGAAAGTACAGTCTCCCAAAGACTCTGTGACACCCCTCCTTCGAAGAGCTGAGCGGCAGTTGCAGAAGAAACCTGATTTAGCCGAAACCTACAATAAGGAGGTAGATAAGCTAGTCCAAGCTGGTTATATTGCCAAACTTAGACGCGATCAAGCCACTCAGTCCCCAGAATCTTGGTATATTCCTCATCACCTTGTGTTATGCCCAGCAAGGATGGTAGAGTTCGGACTGCAGAAGTCGCCATTAATGGGAAGAGATATATCAGACCTGTGGCCAGATTAGTATTTCTCAAACCTATGGAGAACACACCCCCTAAAGACACATGATCATTAACTAGCTTTAGATTCAAATATTTCATATTTGAAGGGGCGGCTGTTAAAAATCTTAAGCTTTCGTGGGTGGAGATCACCTACAACCGGGAGGATGGGAGGAGTTAAGCACCACAGAGGAGGTGATATAAGGCTGTGTCTTGTTAGGTCCTTTGTTTCTATCTGCCATGCTGCCACATGAGTTAATCAAATGTATTGTTTCGTTGTCGATAAAGACCTGAGATATCTGTAATTCTGAGTGGATGCATTAATAAATAAATAAATAAATAAATAAAACATGTGGACATGTGTGAGAGCATGTGAATGGATGTGTGTACGTGTGACAGCATGTGAATGGACATGTGGACATGTGTGAGAGCATGTGAATGGACGTGTGGACATCTGGACATGTGTGAGAGCATGTGAATGGACGTGTGGACATGTGGACGTGTGGACATGTGTGAGAGCATGTGAATGGACATGTGGACATGTGGACATGTGTGGAACATTTGAATGGACATGTGGGCATATGGACATGTGTGAGAGCATGTGAATGGACATGTGGACATGTGTGAGAGCATGTGCATTGACATGTGGGCATGTGGACATGTGTGAGAGCATGTGAATGGACATGTGGACATGTGTGAGAGCATGTGAATGGACATGTGGACATGTGTGAGAGCATGTGAATGGACATGTGGACATGTGTGAGAGCATGTGAATGGACATGTGGGCATGTGGACATGTGTGAGAGCATGTGAATGGACATGTGGACATGTGTGAGAGCATGTGAATGGACATGTGGGCATGTGGACATGTGTGAGAGCATGTGAATGGACATGTGGACATGTGTAAGAGCATGTGAATGGACATGTGGGCATGTGGACATGTGTGAGAGCATGTGAATGGACATGTGGACATGTGTGAGAGCATGTGAATGGACATGTGGGCATGTGGACATGTGTGAGAGCATGTGAATGGACATGTGGACATGTGTGAGAGCACATGAATGGACATGTGGACGTGTGTGAGAGCACATGAATGGACATGTGGACGTGTGTGAGAATATGTGAATGGATATGTGGACATTAGACATTAGGTCTATCCCAGTAGGTAAATACAGGTGTGCCGGGGCCGTTACCGGATTGGTTCCTGGAAACCCTGAGGACTGGGATTGGTGCGACGCCATCTGCATCCTCTCCCGGCCTAGACAATCCACTGTGTCCAATTGTCCTGGCCCAGGACATTTAAACTGCAGCCGCCGGAGCATCGTGGCGGCTTTGTGTGTGTGTTTCGAAAGCTTGCCTCGTATTTTGTGGTTTGAATTATCTAAAGGTTGGTGGCGGAAGTTCTGGGATTGGGCAGGGTTTAGTTTTGATTTAAACACTGATTACTCACGAAGAGACTTTCTGTTAGATTTACTAGACTAAGGGGTGCTGTTTTTGATGTTGTTTGTTATTGATAACAATAGGCTAAATAGTGAGGTTTTTGTTTATGGTTTTCTCCTGTGGTTTAGTAAGGTATAGGCTCTGTTAGAGTTCTCTTTTTGTTTTATTTGTTTGTTATTTTAAACAGCACTCGTGTGCCCTTTCTGTTCCCTTTTCCCTCACCACCTTTTGTTAAATTAGGAAAAATAAACGGACAAGCCTAGAGCAACTGTCATTTTTCTCCTTATTTCTTATCTCATTCAATGTTACGGCTCACCTACCGAGCCGGGTCGTAACAGAGAGCATGTGAATGGATGTGTGGACATGTGTGAGAGCATGTGCATTGACGTGCGGACATGTGTGAGAGCATGTGCATTGACGTGCGGACATGTGTGAGAGCATGTAAATTGGTTGATTCTGAGTCTCACTGTGTTGTGTGAAAGCTTGCAGCTCCTGAGTAAGTGGGTAACGAAGTCCAACTAGCATGAGATCTCATCCTACTGTACATCTGCTGTTAGAACTATTGCTGCTGAAGCTCACTTAATGAATAGAGTTCTTTGTTCAGCGTTCATTGACCTTCAACTCAAAGCTAACACAAACATTCCTTAAAATAGAACCTTTATTATATAAAAATGCTTTTGATAAAAAAAATGTCACAAGTGTAAATTACACAAAGCATTTTTAGCTGAGACAACAAATACAGGATTTAAGGAGTTGTACTGACAGTGGTTTGAGGCCTACAGCCCTTAATCAAAATGAGTTTGCTGCTCAGAGAGTTCCCACTCACACATACTCTCCAGCCAGATTCCAGATTAGCTGTGACGTCAGCTGGCAGGAAAATGATCCATTAGGCAACAGTAACCAGTTAAGTTTCAAAGTGCTGGTATACTCTCCTATTAGGAACTACAATGTTCAAACAAAGAGGAACCTCTTTAGACTCAGTGGCCATCACTGATTGTTCTGGAAGAGACAGACTCATTAAGTCATGGCTGCATTCACCTTTGGTTCTTGGAGGATTGGAATGCACTAACAGGTGACAGAAATGTTCCTTTCTGTTAAACTCCAGCCCAGGTGAAAGGCACAAAAAACTAATCTTTTTTTTCTAAGTGCATAAAATATCACGAGGCCTTCTCAGATTCTCGGCCCTGTGATGATGCCTTTACAGTCTAATAATAATTATAAGTGCTGGATAAACCATCTATCTCCACATAGCAGACTTGATATTAAGAGGTCCAAAGACCTCAATAGTACCATGAGAAATACTGGCTTTTTTATAAGCAGACCTCAGAGGTGAGGAAATAACAGAAGACCTGCTGCACCAGTTCGCGTATTAAAAGATGGCACCCCCTAAAGGCTGCAGTACGTGTGATGTTCCAAAAGTTTTGGGAACAACATGCTGATGATGATTTTGATATTAAAGTCTGTTCCCAGTGCTGATTGTTCAGACTAAAACCACTTGTAGTCAAACATGTACAGTGACTTCATTATACTGCCAACTGATTCTGAGTGTACGTTTTTTTTAAAATAATAACTTAACTGAAATAATAAACTTAGGAGCATGGAGGTGCTTCTCATCTACTGCATTATGAGATACCCGTATCTGAAGAGTAATAGAAATCTGTCCTGGAGTTGCAAAATGTGAGATGGTGAAACAATACGGACCATGTGAGTCAAACTTTGAAGTCAAACTTGACTTTGATTCTGTTGTTGGCGAGCTGCTGGATAACTCCACAGCAGTGTTCCCTATTCAGGTTCACTGTACTGATGGTGAGCAACTGCACAATTTAAGGCCTCAGCCGGCTTCAAACCAGGTGCCTGACAGGCTCAAACAGACAGTCAGGTGGCCAGGTGTATGGAGGTGTAGAAGTAGGTGGGGTCATCATGTAAAGAGTTCATGGAGAGAGATTGATCTGAAGCACGCTGTGACCATGAGCTGATTTGTGGAACAGCTCTGGATAACGTGTGAGTGGGAACTCTTTCAAACACTCAATTTCCAAAAAGACTCCTTCAAACCAAACATGGCGACGACATAGAAACATACATAATGATCTACAAACAAACAGAAATACAAAGAACAAAATGTTGTTATAAGAATAATCTGTTATTAACTGTAAAATAGCTTCATGATCTATTGTCATATGAGAGTGGTAATTTTGGGATTTCTGTGTAATCATAATCAGAGTAACTGATAAGAGTATGTACACAATAGCAGCAAACATACTTTTGGTAAATGGGACGATGAGGGTCATGTAAATGTGATGGAAGAGGTTCAGATTCACAATGAAAGCATTCACTTCTCACAACTTAATCACTGACTTCATTACACATATGTACAATAGCTTTACATGTTGATATTCATTTGGTATATTGTCGTCAATGCGCTGATTTGATGGGATGAAGAAGGACCCACTGGCAGATCAGCAGGGGAAGAAATGAAATGTGAGGACACCATTTCAAAACAATACACAAAAGATTTCACACTTGGCCCTATTGCATCCATCCACTCATTCATTTACACTTGTACAAATTCATTCAGTCATCATCTACACGTATCTACAGTAAAGTCCTACATCAAGCGTAACATTCAAACCTGCTCAGGTACACAGCTGTCCAGTCATCTATCACTCATTCACTCACTTATACATCAACTTAATTATCCGTCCTTAGTTTTGTGTGGAGTGGTGGATCAGCCAAAGTGAATAAAATAGCAAAATAATTTCCTTTGATTTATTTTTGTTCATATTATTTTAACACTATATACAGTCCTGCCACTGTTTTGGATTTTGTGAGAAAAGGAGGAGAACAAATGGTGTTTCCATGCCTTCACCTCAATCTTAACAAATATTTTGTGGCATTGGACTCATTCTGGTTTTCATACAACACCAGTGCCCACTGGTGACTCTTTCAGTGAGAGTGGAGTTGGAGTTGGAGGTCAGGAGCAGCATGAGGTGAGGATAAAGGCTTTTATTTGATCACATGAACGTTTTTTTGTGATTAAGAAGTGGCGCAGCAAAGGAAGTTTTCTTTTACTGATGGAATGAAAATCTCGAGGGAGCTGCTGGCTGTGTTCACTCATCATCTCTTCAACTTGCCGTGAGTGAATGTTTGAGCAGGGTGTGGAAGGCAGACAGAACTGATCAGATGATGGTCACTCTGAGAGGATGACTGGAATGATGAAATGACCGATGTGGGACATAGGGACCTGGAGCGTAACCAGATAAAGTAAAGCAGCATGTGTGAGCCGGTCAGGGCTGGAAGTTGGCACATGAGTTCTTTCCCTGGTAAAGTGGGCCAGACGAGGCCAGTTCTTGTAGCAGGTGGGCTTCATCCCTTCCTTCCTCACAGGGCTCCTGGGCTATTGGGGGGTCACGAGGAGTCGGTGCAGGGCGAGGGAGGAGGGGGGCACAGGTGGAAGTAGGAACGCTCTGTGGAAGGGGATGGGGGGCAGCTCTCTTCAGCTGACAGGTACTGGGAGCGTGGGGTTGGGGGTGGAGGGTAGGGGTCCGAGTCTGAGTTAAGGTCCATGTAGTACTTATTGTGTTTGCCATGGCCGCCATGGGCCACAGCCTTCCAGCAGGGGGTTGACGATGCCAGCCCGGCCGGCGGGTGATGGGGGGTGTAGTCGCTGTCGCAGACATCAGTGCTGCAGGGAGTAGTAGGTGGGGCTGCACCACGGACTGGGTGGTAGGGTCTGATGGGGAGGAGACACAGAGTTTATAGAGTATAGTATATAAAACCCTGTCACTGATCACACAGAAGTTCAGGACTGAACAGACTATGTCAGAGTGTGTGTTACCTGTAGGATCTGGTGGTGGACGGACTGTTGGAGGAGTAGAAGACCTCTGTGTTGTACAGAGAGCGGTCAGTAGCCGGGGATGGAGGAGGGTTCAGGATCTACAGACAGAAAATCTCTTCATGTTATCTGGAGAGGAAACAGTATGGAGGATGGGCACAGACAGTGTGTGTGTGTGTGCATGTGTGTGTGTGTGTGTGTGTGTGTGTGTGTGTGTGTACCTGAGGGTAGAAGGCACCCTTGGTAGATGATGAACTGCTGGATGAGGCTCCAGTCACATGGTTCCTGTCATAGAGCGGAGCTCCACTGCTGCTGCTGCCCATTAGGCTCACTGAGCTCATGATGGACTTCCCACAGGAAATACCTACACACAACATTCATGTTACATATACCATCACATTTGAACATTGCTCTAAGTATAGCGCTGCTGTGTCTGACCTCACCTTGGAAGGTACCATGCTGTGAGCTGCTGGGGGCAATGAAATTAAGGGGCACATGGGGCGTACCACTGATGTACTCATGAGGAAAACTCCCACTAGGACCCTTGTAGCGTCGACACACCACACGCTGGCAGACAAAATAAGCTCCCCCAATCACAAACACAAGCAGGATGATTGCAATGACTGGGCCAATGGTGTTAGGCCCAGTATTAGGGATGCCACTGGAGGGTGGAGACACGTACTCTAAAAGAGAAGTAAAGAAGGAGGCAGTCAGTGACAAGTTTAAAGAAAAAAGTGAAAAATTCAGGACTTAACCCTCTGCAGTCTCAGCAATTAGCCACAATTGCAAAAGCAACTCAGGAGGAGCACAGAGGGTTAACCATTGTGTACACGATTAACAATGCATGAGTGTTTCTGTGTTTTTACCACAGGCAAGCTCATCAGATCCATCAGGACAGTCAGAGTAATTGTCACACTGTTGTTTCTTGGTGATGCATTGGTTGTCACCACAGCGAAACTGGTTAGGAGGGCAGATGGCTGGAGAAGAGCAATAGACAGACAGTCAGTCTCGTAACAGGATGAGGTTTTATTCAGAAATGCTGTTATATTCAACACACCATGAATGAAGAATTTGGCTTTACTAATATGTATATTGTGCACCTGTGCACCATCAGGAATGTCTCTAACTATTCATTTATGAGTTCTGCACACTTTCTGGGAAGTAATGGTGTAGGTTTTTTGCGTAACCTGATGATGGGAAGCCTTTAGACCAACACATGACTGGACTGCGTGTATGAAGAACAACCTAAAGGTTGGTTAGGAGAGCTCCAGACACAGAGCTCCACTTCCTTTATAGATTTGTTTATAGTTCAGCAGTTCACCAAATCATTGAACCTTTCTTTGTACATTTGTATTATTAAGAATTCTTTGGCATGCACAGAGGAAACACAGACTTAATAAAAAGCTCATCAGCTAACAGCAGCCTTGCTCCAAAGTCATCTTTTCTCTTACAGTCTTAAGGAACACTTTGCTTCTTTATAGTTTAGTTCTATTTATTAGAAAGAACTGACTGTCTAACTCTATTACTCTATTGCTATATTCTATACTCTATTAATTCAATGTGTTTAATAAGTTTAAACATACTTTCACATTCCTGCTCATCAGAGTGATCAGCACAGTCAGGTTCACCATTGCAGCGCCTCTGAGCATCGATGCAGCCTCCTTTATCACACTGGAACTGGAAGGCTGAGCACACAGGGCAGTTCTCCTCATCACTGCTGTCGTCACATTCAGGGAAGCCATCACAACGCCATGCCATAGGAATACAGTCGATCTCCCCCGTGGAGCAGGTGAACTGCTCTGTGGAGCAGGTGGGAGGCTCTGAGAAAGAGAGAAGAGGCAACATGGCTCAGTGAATGTGTCCCATCCTTCTCCACACACAAATGACTTTCAGTCTGACTGCAACATCATGCTGTTGGCGTGGTTTGTTGGTCACCTCCACAGTGCAGCAGGTCCTGCAATAACACCAGGTGCATGGGACAGGAGCATCGAGGTGTGCCGTCACCCTTGGCAATGCAGATATGAGAG
Source organism: Larimichthys crocea (assembly GCF_000972845.2). Taxonomy (NCBI): domain Eukaryota; kingdom Metazoa; phylum Chordata; class Actinopteri; family Sciaenidae; genus Larimichthys; species Larimichthys crocea. The sequence continues at coordinate 59,577 of NW_020856838.1, forward strand.
CAGCCACCATTGTCACGGGAACACGGGTGGGATTCTACATAAAAGAAACAAAGGCACTACCTCATTAAAGCCTCATTAACATATCCTGTTGACATATGAGGGCAATGGCGGAGGTCCGTACCAAACTCCTGTGGATCCATTTCCTCCACCGCGTGGATGGAGGTCAGGTATGATATCCGTCCCTGTATGCGTGTACGTCCATCTCCAGTCAGTTTGTCCACCCTCTCTATCATCTGCTGCTGCCGGTCGATCCAGTACAGATGATCTCCCAGAACAGTCAGCCCCATTGGCTGAAGAATGTTGGAATCCTGGAGGACGATGCGATTGGCTCCTGAGGGAGACAACCAGAAATGGTATCATAAGAATATGAAAATAGAATATCTTCATCAATTACAGGTTTATAGGTAGATACTAAACGTTTAAAAACACATGAATTATGATGTGATATGCACTGAGCAGGGCTTACAAGACAGCACAGAGGCTTTGCTTGTACATGAACTGTGTCACTTTTCACACTCTGATCTTCATGTGAATATGAGAAATGATTGTTTATAGTTGGCTCGAGCCATCTGACCAAAAAAAGACACAACCAGCAGTGCAACATCTGTCTCTGTCTGTGTTCTTTGGATTCAGTTCAACAAATTATACCAATGTGTGTGTCCAACAGCTTCACCAAATGTCTCTTTTTGGTCATGTTTTCAATGTGTGGCTGCATGTGGCTATAAATAAGTCAGACAGGGAGCTACAGAGCACAAAAGAATTTAAATCCACAATGAATTCATATTCTAACAATCATTCAACTGATTCCTCTAAATGTGGACATGTGACAACTTTGATCGTCACGTGGACTGGACTGAACACTTATTTGTTTGGTTTCGCAGCAGTGATGAATTATCATACTTATAGAGGATGGCAGCATGTACTGAAGGTTCATATCAGTGAGAGAGAGAGAGAGAAAGAGAGAGCTGATGGGTTTTTCATTTGACCCCAGTCCCTGCTCATTTTCAAACTGCATTCACTAGTGATGGGAATTCCAGCTCTTTTTAGTGGGTCAGATAATTTAACTAAGCTCACCAAGAAGAGCCGAGCCTCACAAAAAGGCATTAAGTGAAGGAAGAGCTTATCTTATAAGTTCGTTCAGTGAGTCAGCTGCTGCACGCCAGTTGTTTATGGTAGCCTCATTAGCGCCATTAATTCTAGCAGTTGATAGTTCTAGATAAATTACATTAGGAAGGTAAGTGCCCAGTGTCTGATGGTGAGAGAATGGAGAGGTTTCCATCTTAAGGCTATCAACTTCTTGACAGCTGTCAGGATAGCTAGTACAGTGCGCTTTTTGAGTTTAGTAATATTAACTTCTGACAAATTAAATAGCAAAAGGACAGGTATAGTCACTGGTATGGTCACTGATACTAAATCAGAAAGCTTGACTGCCACCTTGGATCAGAACTGTGAGACTGGAGGACAATTTCACATCATATGCAAAAAAGTGCCAGAGGCATTCATAGAACATAGGCTACACAAAGGATCAGCTATCAGCTTCATACAGTGGAGTTTGCAAGGGGTTAAATGTGTTCTGTGTACATAGTTAAAGTGGATCTGCTGGTGGTCGGGGTTGCAGGAAGCCTCTCTAATATTTGCCCAGACCTGTGACCAATCAGAATCAGAGTCCCAATTGGGGCCATATTTTGTCAAGTAGTAGTTCATTATAGGAGGCATCCAGGAAGAAATGATAAAGTGCAGATCCTACACCTCTCTTTTCAATTCAAGTGGCAAGTAGTTTGTACAGTGGGTGAATGGGTAACGGTTGGTGTCCCGGAGCACCATGCGCCTGTAAAGATGATCTAAGTTGCAGATAGAAAAATAATGTGTTTGCAGGCAAATTATACCTGTCTCTAATATCTTGAAAGGTGCGCAGCCCAATGTCACTATACACCTCATGCAAATATTACTGTTACTCCAGGCAGAACACGAGATAGGTCTCCCTCCAAGGCCATGGTTGTTAAAGATTGGTGCAAGTGTATGCCACTTAGAGGAGATTTTACACTGAAGCTAAGCTGCACGCCATGTCTGGATGTTGTTGTGAAACTATTGGGCCAAAACGTAACCGGCATTGTTTATTAGATATGATAGCAAAGAGAGCCTCCTGCAAGTTCCAGGGTCTCACACAGTTTTCTTCTAGCCTGCGCCAGGAAACCAAGGCATCAGAGTCATGCCACACAAGTAATGGGCTAAGTACAAATGACCAGAAATAAAAGTTTGGTACAGATAAGCCACCAGTGGCCACTCCTCTTTGCGTGATGGACAGTTTAAGGCACGGGCACTTTCCGTTCCAAATAAATCGAGACACACTAGAATGTATTTTGTTCCAATCATTGACAGGAGGACAGAAAGGAATCACTGAACTGATAACATTTGTCCTGGGCAAAATGCTCATTTTAACTATAGAGACATGAGCTCTGAGAGAGTTGGGGAGACTAATCCACCTATCCAAGTCTGCATTACCTTTAGTTAGTGTTTTTGAGTAGTTGTGCATTACAGTGCGGTTCAAGGACGGGAAGATTTGTATTCCGAGATACTTAAAATCCTGGAAAACTGGGGTGCCAGCTGGAAATTGCAACCCTATAGCCGAATCATTAAGGTGGAGTATCGCAGATTTGGTCCAGTTGATCTTAAAACCTGAGAGACAGCGGCCTCATCTAATTCTACCCACATGTATTCATCCACTAACATGATATCTGGTCTGCTGTCTGCCGACTGTCTGAATCCCTGTGACTGTGTCAGAAAGGAGCCTCATGCTAATAGTTAATTTATAATACTATTATATAATTATTTGTGTGTCACATTAGACAACTTGTATGTGTACTCTTCATTCATTTCATTAAACTGTCCATTAATGTTACATTTATTATTTGAATATTATTTCTGTTAATTCCGACTCACCTGTCAGGTCACTGCTCTCGATGCGTTTGAGGTCAGCGTCAACCCAGAACAGTTTTCCCAGTTTAATGTCCAGAGCTAGAGCAACAGGTCTGATCAGACCAGTGGTGAACAGAGACTCTCTCTCTGTCCCGTCCAGACTGGCTCCTTCGATCTTAGCCGAGCGCTCCTGCACAGTGGTGAAATACATATACCTGCAGAAGGGGACACAGACACATATGCCATGTTAACTGTACACACTTGTACCCCATTATTCGATGTCAGAGTACAATATAACATGATGTAACCCAGCATTCATCTTGTGGAACAAACTGCGCCCACCAAAATAAAATTGAGCTCACCCTTTCTCAGCATTGACCACGATGGCCCGTGGCTTGTCGGTGTCATCCTTCAGGACCACGCCCACGGTGTGTCCGTCCATCCTCTGGATGTTGATGGTGTTGGTTGTCTCACAGGTCCAGTACACATGGCGGCTGTAGGGGTCCAGGCTCAGGTCATGAAGCTGGTTGTCCACTGGCTGAACACTGCTGCTTGCAATCATGGATGACTGAAGGCAAACACAGCAAAGTTTTATTCAAAGTCATGTGACATGTGAAAGCTGCTCTGTTGCATCACTACAGAGGACTGACATCATTCATCAGAGGAAGACTTTTCACACACACACAATGTGGTATACATAAATTTTTTTCAATGTTTTTTCACTAACATGAATGTGGAAGTGTAAAGCGTGTACTGCAGAAGAAACTGCAAGATCTGTGTTATTAAAGTACTACAGGTTAAAACATAGCCACTTTGGCGCAGACACCCTTATCCATGCATATATTCAAATTGCCCATGTACAGAAAAAAACTGTGTTTTTAATACCTATGATACTCGTACTGATGGTTACATGCCGTCCACTCTTTTTATTATTTTTTTCTTTCCCTCAGAATAACCTGATGAACAGTATGGCTACTTGAGCAGTGCTTTGCGTCATCCTAGGAGAAAATGAATCTTCAAAAGTAACCCTACCTTCGGGAATACCAGACTATGTTGAGGAACTTAAAAGTGCGATAAAGAGACAATGTGAGTTGTGAGGAGACTTTAGACTGCAATACAAGGACTGAGGTACCAAGTAAGATATCCCTATTTACTGTTTATTTACTCTGATGAACAATTTTAAAAAGCTGGAAAATGTTTATTGGATGAGATGATACAAATCAGTCTTTAATGGTTTCTTTTATTTTAAACTAGGACAGCCGACCAAGTTTGGTATCTGATGTGTTCTTTGTTAATAAATTAATTTCACAGAAGTAAACTATTGTTAGTTGAATTTATTTAACTGCATTGGGTGGAAATTGTTGACATAATCAGGTTTAGTAAGTACACTTAAACTTACTACCATGGCAACAATGAAAACCAGTTAAGTAACACTTATTTAAGTCAGTTAAGTTGGCACTACAGGGGGTTTTAATTGATGTTAATAAATACAGTTGAGTAATGGAGATCCAACAGGTAGTAGTAATATTTACACAGGTAAGTTAAATACGTATAATGAAATATCTTTATGTTGTCACCAGGGCTCTAAATTAACACCCGCCAACCCGCCAAATGCGGGTGAAAATACATTTTGGCGTGTATTAAAAAAAACTCACTAGCCAGCTTGGCCGGTGATAAATGAGGAACCGGCCAAGCTAGCTAGTGATCTATATAGTCATCTATTTCGCGGAACACGTGATCGCGGTTTCTATGGGAACCCGCACAGCTCGTGCTCTCACTGGTCAAACAGGCTTCCCGGCGCGTTGCGTGAGCGTGGCGTATTTGGTCTCAAAAGTGAGCGCTTAGCCCGCCAGACTTTGTTTGCTTGCTCAGATTTGGACATTTTCCCGGTGTATGTCCTTCTAAACATGCTTCTACATCTGTAAATATGCTACGTAGTTAATTAGTTTAGCTTTTGTCTGTTTTTACAACCGGCAGTTTGCATGGGGTATTTTATTTTGAAAATCCACCGGATTCTCTTTGCTTTTTCTGTGTCTGGCTTCCGCCCGCTCGAGGTGCTCTGTGGGAATTGATGCGTGCTGCTCGCAAGTTTTAATGTTTTTATTTTATTGTTATGTACAAAAAATGGGTCATATTAGACCCTGAATAGTATGTAAGGGTTAATGAGTAATGAAATGTTAGGATCATTTTTGTATGTACTTAAGTTCCCAACTTAATTGTAAGATTCATTTAAAGCTTCAGTTAATAAAATGAATGAATTAATAAATTCAGTTGCTCTCATAATCGACATAAAGTCTTTTTTGCACGGGAAAAAATGTGGCTAGTGGAAATTCTGATTGGCTGGTAACTTCAGAAACTTACCAGCCACATTGGCTGGTGATCAAAAAAGTTAATTTAGAGCCCTGGTTGTCATTAATCAACACAGTTAATTAAAGCAAAAGAAACAGTATTTTGGTAAATTTATGTTGGTCAGTTTAGTTAGAGGGACATTGGCCTATTAAATCCTAGTTGAGCAGATAACGTTACAATTACATAATACAGTCTTGTTAGTTGAACATAATTCAGTTATTGCCTTGTTAAAAATGATATTTAATTATATAACACATTCAGTTTCATGGAAATTGTTGACATAAATTCAACAAATGAGTTTTTTGGGTGTACAGTGGTCCCTTGTTTATAGCGGGGGATACGTTCTAAAAATAATCCGCAATAAACGAAATCCGCGAAGTACTCAGCTTTATTTTTTACAATTATTCTACATGTTTTAACGCCGTAAAACCCCTAACCACACACTTTTATACACTTTTCTCAGACAGGCATTAACATTTTCTCACATTTCTCTCTTATTTAAACACTCTCAAAGTTCAGACTTTCTCAGATTTAACAAAAATAAATACAATACTATATTAGTAAATGAAACCAAAGATCAAAACCTGTTTTCAAGCCAAACTAATTTAATTTTAATGATCAATCTACGAGGTTTGACACATAAGAAATTATTACCAGTAACTCATGCGTATTTCACAGTTCCTCTGACTGCAGACATACAGCACTTCAAAGTCACACTGCTAGCGATTGAACATTTATGTAAATCTGGCTAGCCGAATGCATTTTGTGCAGTACTCCCTTAGTTAATCAGGACGCAGAACACATGTGCGGTTTTCCCTTAGCCAATCAGGACGCACAATGCGCGTTCGTACTGTACAGTACGCTGTAAAAAAAAAAACATGCAAAATTACACTAAAAAAATCCGCGAAACAGAGAGACCGCCAAAGGTGAACCGCGTTATAGCGAGGGACGACTGTACACGTACATTCTGATGTCATTTCCGAAACAGATGTCACTTCACCAACATGAAACATTTGGGAATTCTATACGGTTCATCCTTGTTTCAGTCCTAGTCTGTCAGGATTGATTTCCAGGTGATCCAAACGATGCAGACTGCCTGACTGCACCGTTAGTTCTGCCCTCTGTGAGAAGAATCCTCTATAAAGCTCTTTGTTTGGAGGAGGAGCCAGATCAACTGCCAACCGTCCTCTGTAGGCTGCATTCTTCAAAGGAGGCTAGGACAGCGTTAAAATGTGTAACTGACTGGCCTACAGCATGACACCATTAATATCTAAGTGAGGACATGTTTACTATTAGTTTGACTGAATGTTAGTAAGCATGATAATAAGCAGCTGGGTTCAAAGAGAAGCATGTTCATATACATCTAAAAGGAAGTGGTGTGTGTTACCATGGCTCCATCATCCCTGGCCCTGCGTATGTTCTGTCGTCCATCCAGCCAGTACACCAATCGGTCCAATGGGTCATAGCTGACAGCTCTGACATTCCTTAAGACGTGGATGGGCAGGATGATGTCAGGACTCTGCTCCCCCAAAACCATCCTACTAATACTGGCCTTCTGACTGAACAGCAGGAAACTAGAGGGAGCTGCAGATAGACAGGCAGAAAGCAAAGGATTCTGGGTGAAGAAGGGCACAGTGCACTGGCAAAAGAAGGCTGAAGCTTTCTCAACTCATATTGTGAAATATAAAGACAAACATGCAGGGTCAAAACCCAGAACGGCAAGACAATATACACACGTACACACCCACACACACACACACACACACACACCCACACACACCCACACGAACAGCTGAAACTGCTCTGAATGATGGTCTCAAGAGCTGAGGAAGTGTGGAGGGCCTCCAGGAAACAAAAATATGGATTTCAGTGTGTGTGTGTGTGTGTGTGTGTGTGTGTGCATTTTAACTTCCAGGGAACAAGGTAGGGAACACACAGTCCATTATAGAGCAAACACACAATCAGTGTTGGTGTGAACTGTTTGAAATACTTGTACAGGTACAGGGTTATCATCTTTCTTCTTTTCAACAGTGTCCATTCATGAATTATTTATTGCTTATTTTCTATTCAATGAATGAAAGTCATCACTTCCTGCATGAAATATTGAGTTTTTTATTGATGTATCCTAACTGTGGTATAAGAAAACAGAAAACATAACAGAAGTTATTGCAATAATAATTCATGAATGAGAATAGTTTATCTGTTAAAAAGCCAAAGTAAGAGTAGCAGTATGAGATGACTGTGCTGTTGTACTGACAGACCCAGCCCAGTAGAAATGTACATTTCATACTATATATACACTACTAGAAATCACTCGAAAACATTTTTTTTCTGTCTTTAACTGGATCCACACTTCAGTGTCTCTCATTTTTCAATTCATTTATTTATGTGACTCAGGACCATGATCACAAACAAACCCTTAGAACAGCAGTACTGTATTTTACTGCTCAAGCTCAACTAAAACTTATTTAATTAAAAGTTTCTCATTCCTTTTTCCAGCTAGTCCTGGGATTCAAACCAGCAGCCTTCTTGTCCCAGAAATGCAGCTCTGTACTTACAGCTGCAGTTTCGTCCATCAGTGTTCAAAGTGTAGTGGGAGGCACAGCGGCACTGGGCACCAGCAGGTGTGGCGAGGCAAAGGTGGGCACAGTTGCCGTTGTTATGTGAGCACTCGTTGGTACCCTCTTGACGGGAGGAGTGGAAGACCAGGATGTCAAGCATCAGCTCCAGCTGGCCCTGAGGACACAGTGGTAAAGCTCACAATCACTACATTGAATACATTGTGATGGCTTCTACTCTGTTCATAGTATTTTATGGCAATAATTCAAATCAAACATTTTGGTTGTAAATGAAACTGGCTCCATACCTGCAGCACCACAGTGCGATTGAGCCCGCTGCGCTTGTCAGCCCGTTCAATACTGCGCAGGTTAAAGTCTGTCCAGTAGATAAAATCCCGGTACTGAGTCAGACCAAAGGGGTGAGGGAGGTCATCCACTATTATCTCCCTCTGAAGGCCTGCAGAGGAAATGACAACATCGGTACATCTGCTTGAGGGCTCTCCATCTTGTCATCATCTACAACTATTATTATAGATTCATACTTGTTAGCCATGGGTAAAAACATTCATTAGAACGTCTGCTACTATTAATAAAATTCACAACTTTGAAGTTGAGAGTTGGCCACTAGCAGAGGTAGTGTCTCCAAAGTCATGTGTGACAACGTGAATATGAGCAGTTCTAGCCATTAGTTTTAGAGATGACATCGGCTGAATCCAGGATACTTCAGTGGAGGGAAGAAGAGACATGTCGTCCATCTTTATATGGACTAACTGACAATCTAGGTGATGAGTAGTTGGAATTTAGTGGTGCCAGGACAACCTGGAGATGTTAAAGAAGTGTGCTGTTGACTTATTCCTCATGTGTGGTAATGTATGATTGATAGAGTGTTCAAACCTTGCATGTTAGTGCTTTCGATCATACACGTGTCCAGATCAGTCCAGTAGAGTCGATGGTCTACATAGTCGATGGTCAGTCCGTTGGCCCGGCCCACTTTATCCACAAGGGTCGTAATGGTGCTGCCATCCATGTATGCTCTAGCTATACGAGGTCGACCACCCCACTCTGTCCAGTACATGTAGCTGTGGAGACAAAACACTATTTCAGCCTGGCTCATGTGTGCAAGCTATCCATCTCTGTATGTAACAGAGTTACCAAAGAGATTCTGATATGAATATTTATTGAATTGGATCATTTGTTCCAGACGGGAAACCTGTTTCTACTTTGTAACTTTTGTTTAGTTAAGTTCGATAAAAGAAGAAACTTTGTTCCTCTAGTCTTTGTTAATGTTTAAGCATGGTGTGTAATCATAAAATGACATCAGATGCCTCCAGGCAAGGATGTTGACAGCTCTGAGCCATGACATCATTAAGACATCACCAAATGAGTGACATGTGTTTGACACGCTGGTACAGGTAGCTAACACTCGTACAGACTGTGAAGAAGAGAGACAGGACTACATACCAACACAATGACCCTGGTACACTGCACTCTCACTACCTCAGACAGAGTGAAGACACACACTACATGAAGTCACTGGCACCAACCATAAAACAGGTGTCTAACAGTGAATCACTTCAAGAGAGCTGCTCCACAAACAAACTCTTCTTACTGTTCAGCTGTCTGCTATGCCACTATGCCATTTTGTGTATTCCACACTGATGTCCATGATGGAGGTGGAATTAAATTACATTAAAAACAGTAAAAAAAAAAATATTTTTAAATGCTGTAGTTCCTACCCATTGGCAGGGTCCAGTGCTAAAGATCGGGGGTTGTCCAGTGAGCGCGGGTTGTCGAGGTCCTTACAGACCAGAACCTGACGGTACTGGCCGTCCAGCCGGGCCACCTCAATGCGGTTAGTGCCTGTATCAGCCCAGTAGATGTTACGACCCATCCAGTCAACTGCCATGCCTTCTGGGTAGTCCAGTCCAAACTCTATGACATGTTCTACAGAGCTGCCATTCATATACGCTCTGCTGATTGTCTGAGATAAAGAGAAAGGAGTGAAAGGAAAGAGAGGGGAGAAAGCAAAAGAACAATTCCCATTTCGTTTGAGGTCAAAACTGGACAAATTCTACACTTGTCTCCTGATCTATCAGAATCCTACAAGTCAACCCACTGAAATGTAATATAACATAACTTGCAATTAATCTAATTTACCATGATGAAGGTCACTGAAGAAAAAATGTGCAGCTGTTTTAATTTAACAAAGTGAACTGCATTCATTCAGATGTATACCTTCTGTCTCAGTGAGAATAATCACAGTGTCATTTACTGACCAACATCAGTGGTTGAATGTTTTTTTTTTTTTACAAACATGAGTTAGTGTGTGTGTCCTGCTGTGTTATTAGCAGGAACCTCCAGTAGTGGTGATTTTTGTACAAGGGAAAGCCTCAATTATCCAAAACAATGTACACTGTGTGTTCTGCTCTTCATGAAATGACCAAAATCCTGAAATAAATACGCCTGTATCCAACTACAGTCAAGGAAAATGAACAACATGTACTGTGACTGAATTATGTGACATCTCTTTTCTAGAGATATATACACATATAGTATAATACTTCAATTAAAAAACTTTTAAAGCCAGCTCACCTTGGCCTGTATGTCGGTCCAGTAAATTCTTCTTTCAGACACGTCAAAGTCGAGAGCAGAGGCCTCTTTAACTCCTGTCAGAGGAATGGCCACATCGTTGCTGTTGGTACCCAGAGAGATACTCCTGATGTTGTCCCTGAGAAACAAATAGCATGAGACAATTTAATGAACGACTGCTTTCATTTTTATCAATTTAATTCAAGTTATCATTTATTATTATTCCCGGTCATAGTCATAAAGAGGCAGGGCTGCAACCAAGACCACTTAAGCTGAGACTGAGACTAAGTTAAAACTGAGTTGAAATGGTTGTAAAACCAGAGATTTTTCTTACTGTTGTTAGGACCACAGGGACACCACAGATCAGTATGGTTCATTGTGTGAATAAAACTGGGGATGTAAGCTACCTGACACCCTGACCTGGTCAACAAAACTCCAGGTCGCCCTGTGTTCACTCGAAGTTAGTTTTTTATTTATGATTATCTTTGATAATCATGATAGCCAGAACACATTGTGTGTTGTTCACAGTGAGTTAGCTCATAAAAATATGATGAGAACATAGAAAAACATAATTTTTTATAAAGGTTGCATTATTTCCTATTACTACTTTTTAAAATAATCAAATCATTTTAGAAACAAAATATAATATAAAAAACATCTATGAATAGTCTCATTACACGTCAGATACTATAGAACAATCACTACTTGCAGTTGTAAACAAGTGCAGATGATATTAAAGAATCTGGACTCTATGGGGAAGTGACAGCTGACAGTAGCTAACTGATAGATGACTGCACTCACTGAGACTCAGAGTTTGACTCACGCTCATTAGTCAGCTGTGGAAAATGTAAAACGTAAGCTGTTACACGGCTTGGCTAAAAGCACTGACTCCACCAGACATGTGACATGATCGACAGAAACGCTGTTGAAATGTCTTCTTTGTAGAGAAGCTGCAATGGTCGGGATCACTGGCTGAGACCAAGACAAGTCAGAGTCAAAAAACACAGTAGACCAAGTCAAGTCTGAGACAACACAAGACAGTCTTGAGACTCAAGCGATAGGCTTGCCAAGAGATAGGCACCTCACCTGGGAAGCAGGAAGTGACAGTCCATTTATGTCATTCAAGTGTGTCCTTTAATATGAATGGAATATGTACTAGTAGCAGGCAACATGAATGGTGACATAATGAGCAGATCTTTACCTGTTGGTGAAGAGCAGGAAGGCCTCTGGCACCACACAAGTCTGCAGGTCTGAGAGAAGCTCCATTCCCATGGGACAGGCACAGCTGACAGCCTGACGACACCAGAAACACAGATGGCTGCATCCGCCGTTATTCACCGCACAGCCATTTGTACCTGTTTACACATTTTACATCTTTGTCTTACTTTCATTAGTGCTCAGCGTGTTCTGCTGCTGCGCATTTAAGAACTCACCACCAAATGAACGTGTCCTCCTTACCGTATGTTTCTGTCACTTTAGTGGCTTTCAGCCCCATTAAATCTGGCAGCTGATCAATGATGATCTCTCGTACTGCCGTGGCTTTGTGGACCCTCTCAATGCTGCGTCTCTGCCAGTCAGTCCAGTAGATGTAATCACCGAGCAGAGTAAAGCCAAAGATATGAGGCAGTTTGTCCTCCAGCAGAGTCTGTCTGTTACTGCCATCCACGTTGATCACCTGAAAAGGTAACAGAAAGAGGAGACACAGAAACCTTTAGAGCTTTTCCTCAGCTAGACTGCATGTTAAGCTATTGTAGAATATAAGACTTCATCCACCACCTCCATGGCTGTTATTTTGTAGGTGACCCTGACCTTTGACCACCCAGGGGAGGGGTCCATTCCATCCACACATATGGAAAGGTGATGGAAACAGGATGGAGGGAGATACAGTACTGACTGATCAGACAAAAGGCAGAAAACGGGGATGTCCACAGGAAGTTGTGTCTGAATGTGACCAGAAATAACTGACTACAGAGCAGGACAAAATAATGCAAACACTAGCTCAAAAGAGTGATTTTACTTCCACACATTTCAACATCGACATATTCTTGTCTGCCTCCAGAGGTTTACCATGACGACCAGCTGAACGTCCAATTACAATCATAAGAAGCATACAATGGATACCATACAATGGCCCTGGTCTTTTTAAGTACAGTGAAATGTCAAAATTGGGAGTTTAGACATGAAGTTGGTCATTTGAAAACAAACTTAGTTTATTTGAATGTTTCCATCAGAATGGAAAGTCAAGAGGTCCAAGAGAGTGCCAACATGTAGCCATTTTCTGTGGTGAGAGAGCTGAATGCACTGTAACTCAAGACAACACAAAAATAGACAAAGCACAAAAAATAAAGAAAATAATTCACCACTTTGCCAACACACACACACATCACATTTAGAAAACACACACAAGCACACTGCAGATCAGCACAGGCTCATTTAGACAACACGTCTTTGACATGAAGAAAGGTGCCACAGACTACACAGCACACAACAGTGACATCAGTACAGCTGCTGTTACAACTGTACAATTAGACACTTGCGTCTCAAGCTGATGCAGTAAAACTAGTCCACGCATTTGTTACTTCAAGGCTGGACTATTGTAACTCTTTGTTATCAGGCTGCTCCAATAAGTCTCTTAGGACTTTGCAGTTAATTCAGAATGCTGCTGCACGTGTTCTGACAGGAACCAAGATCAGAGATCACATCTCTCCCATTTTGGCTTCCTTGCATTGGCTACCTATTAAATCTGGAATAGAATTTAAAATTCTTCTCCTTACTTACAAAGCTCTTCATGGTCAGGCACCATCATATCTAAAAGAACTCATAATACCTTACTACCCCTCTAGAATACTGCACTCTCAGGACGCTGGGTTCCTTGTGGTTCCTATAGTCTCCAGAAGTAGATTAGGAGCCAGAGCTTTCAGCTATCAGGCTCCTCTTCTGTGGAACAAACTACCATTCTGGGTTCAGGAGGCAGACACGGTCAACACCTTTAAGAGTAGACTTAAGACTTTCCTTTTTGATAAAGATTATAGTTAGGGCTGGCTCAGGTCATCCCTTAGTTATGCTGCCATAGGATTAGACTGCCGGGGGACTCTCCTTCCCTCTCTCTCTCTCTCACTAACTAAAGTTCTTCATATGTGAAAAATCCTGGTTTGTAAAATAGAGAAGAAGACTGCTAATGAGTCTTCAACACAGATATACACACTCATGTTAAATCCACATTGACATAGTTTAAAATTTCCATGCTGACACATAGATTACAAATCACAGGAAAACAGTGAAACACACTAAAACACACAGAAATGTGAAACACACAATTTCTCGCAGTGTGTGTGTGTGTGTGTGTGTGCGTGCGTGTGTGTGGGCATATCAGTCACAAGGCATCTATTACTAGTCTGATGAAAACTGATACAGGCCCCCCCCTGCCAAAAAATCCCCTGCTGTGTGTGGTTGTGTGTGTGTGTGTGTGTGTGTGTGTGTGTGTGTGTGTATGTGCATGTTTCTACGAGTGGAAAGTGAGAGCTGCAATTGACAAGGCTGCAATTAGAACTTGTGTCCAGCCCTCCTCCTCAACGCCTGTGCTATTACTGGACTGGCGTCGGCTGAAATAGACACATGCTTTTTTTTAGACACACGACAGTCACAGCCTGTGTGAGTGAGTGTCTGTGTGTTTGTGTGTCACACACTGCCTATGTTCTTCAATATGCCATGCCAGAGATTTTACAAATGGGAAGAATTCTGTTGGGCAGCTTGCAACACTACTGTATATGTGCACGGTAAACAGATCAATTAAAGCTGAATGCTTAGGAGCGGTTAAGTGCTGTTCACATCTTGGATTTAGTGAAGGATTAAGACGCTAACAGGTTCATTTCCAGGTTAGTCTGATGTGGCACCACATTACTGTAGGCTAGAATGGCGGCACCATTCAACATGTTTTTTCAAATTGCAGTTTTAAATATTTGAATCTTTCATTTATCCAGACAAGTAACACTTGACTTGTGGCCTTTACTTGAATTGTTATGAAATCAAATAAAACCTTAAAACACCACAGTTCACCTCTCAGACAGCTATCTAACTAATACGTTTGAAATACCTCACATCTTTTTATTATTTTCTGAGCTTGAGGTTTGGAAATTTCACTGACAGGCAGGTTCAGAAGATGAAAAGAGTTACAACAGCTAGGTGAACCTGGTGTGTCATCATCAGACAGCAGTGTGGACACTGAAGCTGTCTGCCTCCCAGTTCCTGGTGTTTTTCCCTTGTTTCCCTTTCCCTGGTGTTTCTGTCTGTGTTGTCTGTCTCTCCTCATGTATGTGTGTCACTGAGTGCCTCCAGTTTCCCTCTCACCTGCCTATGACATCACCAACCAATCAAAAACTAAAAAAAAAATAAAACCCCGGTTCAAACGTCCAGACTTCAGATCATTCAGTCTCCCTCAAGGTAACATTGCTACAGCTTTCAGTTTCCTGAAAGTTCTCAGTGTTTGGTCGTGTATGCCCTTTGAGTCCACTGAAGTTCTACTATTTATAACCAATGAAAGAACGATCCTCCAAAGCTGTTCATGTGTGACAACCTTGACATTGTCGCTTGGTTCAAAGATAAGGTGATTGTAAGTTTGTGCAGTTTTGGTTTCTGCTGTGTCTCTAAACGTATTAACCCGTTACTCGATCTGGATGATAATGTTTCATGTCTTGATAACACACACTCCACCAACACAGACACACTGTTCTTGGTGTGAATGCCCACTAACACGCTATCAACAGTTCTTTGCCAGAGAAAGAACCTTTTTCGAAAAAAAGACCTTGTTTTCCTTCCAACTGTGATGTGCTTTTTCCAGAAATTCCACTGTTACCCCCTGTGCCACAACAAAGATCCCGCACTGGTTTCCCACCCAGTGAAGCGGTGAAGTGATGTTCATTGGAACACACATAGAGAATCAAACCCTGAGTCCCTGCAGAGGTGAACAACTTTACCTAGAGGTACCTGTGTGCTGATATTTTAATACACAGTCTTTACAATAAAGACATATATGAATAAAATCAAAATTACTATGTTGATTAGAATATAATTTTGATGTTTAATAAAATGTTTTTTTTATGCTGCTCCTTGTTTCTAACTACAGTTTAATTTGAATAATAGAATTTTGTAAAATGAAGATATGAAATATGACAATGTATGATGATGTTGATCAGCCCCAATTCCAGATTAAGAATGTATTGCAAATAATAATAATAATAATAATAGTACATTTTATTTAAAAACGCTTTTCAAGGTACTCAAAGACACTTTACATAAAAAGAACATCAAATCATCAAAACAAGATGAGATAGTACACTAAAAACACAATTAGAATTTTAATAAACATTAAAAGCAATTTTAAAAAGGTGTGTTTTTGTTAGAGATTTGAAGGTGGGAAAGTCAGTACAGTCACAGATGTGTTTGGGGAGAGAGTTCCAGAGGGAGGGGGCAGCTGCAGAGAAGGCTCTGTCGCTCCAGTTTCGGTGCTTGGTCCTGGGTGGTGGAGTAAGGAGGTCAGCATCAGATGAATGGAGGCTGCGGGATGGATTGTGGCAATGGAGCAAGTCAGTGAGGTAGGAAGGGGTCTGGTTATGGAGGGCTTTGTGTGTGAGGAGAAAGATTTTGAACTGAATACACTGTGGAGCTGGGAGCCAGTGGAGTTTCTGGAGGACTGGAGTGATGTGATCACGGGTGTGAGTGAGCAAACGTGCAGCAGAGTTTTGGATGTACTGTAGTTTATTTAAAGTTTTGGATGGTGTGCCATAGACGATCCTGTTGCAGTAATCAATTCTGGAAGTGATGGAGGCGTGAATGAGGGTTTCTGCAGCAGAGAAGGTGAGTGATGGGCGGAGTCGGGCTATGTTCTTGAGATGGAAGAAGGCAGTTCTGGTGATTTGGTTCAAAGGAGAGGTAATTGTCAAAGATGACTCTGAGGTTGCGACTGTGGGGGGATGGAGACAGGGTGGAGCTGTCGATGGTGAGGCGGAAACTGTCTGCGTTTTTTCGTGAGGGATTTGGGGCCGATAATGATCAGGTCTGATTTGTCACGTTTGATTTGTTTGAGGAAGTTGGTCTGCATCCAGGATTTGATGTCGGCGAGGCAGTTGGAGAGAGTGGAGTGAGTGGTGGGAGTGAAGGAGTTGGTGGATATATAAAGCTGGACGTTAACAGTGGAAATGAAGACCATGGTAGCGAATGATGTTGCCAAGCGGGAGCAAGTAAAGTATGAATAGGAGAGGACCAAGCACCGAACCCTGGAGGACGCCTTAAGACAGAAGAACAGTGGAGGAGGTGCAGTTGTTGATGTGGATGAATTGTTGTTGGTCTGTGAGGTATGATTTGAGCCAGGATGAGGATGGTGAGGTGGCTGGAGTCTGCGGAGAGGAGGATGTCATTGGTGACTTTGAGGAGGGCTGTTTCAGTGCTGTGTTGAAAACGGAAACCAGATTGAAATGGTTCGAATGGGTCATTTAAGCAGAGGTGGTCTTTGAGTTGTGTGTTCCAGTATTTTGGACAGAAAGGTGAGACTGGAGATGGGCTGGAAGTTCGACATGATGCCAGGGTTAAGTCCAGGTTTTTTGAGGATGGGGGTGACAGCAGCCAGTTTGAGTGAACGGGGGACTGAGCCAGACCTGAAGGAGGAGTTGGTTTCTGTAATGAGTGTGGAGATGGCTGGTAAAGAGTCCTTAATGAGGTGAGATGGGATGGGATCCAGGACACATGTAGAGGTTTTCATGCCTGTCATGATTTTGAGAAACTCTCCTGGTGATATGGGAGAGAACTGAGACAGAGGCTGAGAGGTGAGGAGCAGATGAAAGAGTGGGAGTGCAGGCCGTGGGGGCAGGAGAGGAGGACAAGTTGTTATAAATGGTGTCGATTTTTGTTTGGAAGAACGAAAGAAACGAGTTGCATTTGTCAGTGGTGAATGAGTTGGAGAGTGTTTACATTGTTTCATTTTCATACCACAGAAGAAGAAGTGAGGAAACCAAAATAAGTTTAAGAGGTAGAGCAGGGGAGAAAGTCACAAGAACGCATGGATGCCTACAGACACCAACTCCTCTGTCTCACTCACTCACACACACACACACGCACACACACACACACACCAGTCTCCATTTTGAGGAATCTACAACAGAGATCATTTTAGGAGCCTAACGTAGCTCAAAGTACACTCACATGGACTTCCACAGAAAACAAAGGAGTGAGGAGAGAGTTTAGTGGAACCACTCCAGCAACAATGGATCTCACACTGACTTCAATAAACATTTGCTCAAATGACCGACATATTTTGATTTCCCAACAAGTATTAACTCTGCAACTTTTTTTGTGTTGCTATGCGCCAGAAGATGAAATCTAGACCACAAAAATGCAGACTTGATGTTGTTGCTGTGATGCGCAGCAGTGTATCCAGCTATCTGTTTAGTGAATGCTCATTTAAATACCAATTCAGAGAGTAGGGCTAAGCAAACAGAAAAAAATAAACCATTCACTTTGATGGGCCTCTGATCCAAGGGAGGTTCCTGACCCCTCCACAAAAAACCTATTCATTTATCACTGTGACACAATTAGACATGGCCATCCCAGTAAAAAGATGGCAGAGAGACTCCCTTTCTCTGCCCTCTCCTCCTCTCTAGCTCACTCTTTCTCTCCAATGGCTTTTTCAGGAAGAATTATGCACTGGGAGAGTGTTTTTTTTTAACCCTTGTCTTTTTTCATTTTAGGTGTGAGAACGTCTCATTTCTTGATGGATGTGGGGGGAAAAGGACAAAAAAGACAGAAAGAGACCAAACTAAAAGTAACAAAGGTCTCATCCGACACGCAGGGAGAAGTCGGACCATCACAGGACAGTTCACATACGCTCACATACACAGATATTCATCAATCAAAAGAATGAAACACACAGGATTAATGGAATTATGTTGAAAACACAGGGGTCACACTGTGTTTCACCCAGAACGTTAAGAGATATTCTGTTCATTCTAAAGCACAGAATCACCTGATTTGTACTAATAAAAAACATAATTCAAAGATCTGGGAGGTGAACTCTAATATTTTTAATTAGTTCAGACAATCAATAAAACAAATAAAAGATAAACTACTTCTGCGAGCAGAGAGTGTTTTGTATTTTAAATAAATTATGGAAACTAATTATTAACTGATGACCAAAACTGTTGTTTAGTGATTCTCTGACTGCTAATCCAACACAAAATGCATCACTCAAATTTGTTAAAATGAATACTTTTCTGGCCAGGGTTCCCATGGGAACAAGTGTAACGTTGCCATGCAGACAATGGGGACAGTTTTCAGCCTTAATGTCTTCTGTTGACACAATAATTTGAATCTTCATTACAAAATGACATGTTTTTTTATTCCACTTTGATTAATAACACTGTTAACATATTAATTACTTATTTCTTACTCGACCCTAATCCTAAACTGTGGTCAGAACACACACAGCCATAAACAAAGAGTGCTATCGGTTTTCTACATAAGCAAACAGAGAAAGTAAATATACCCTGGGAGTGTTTATTGTGTGTGTTTCATAATGGGGGCATTTCTCAGGAATGTGCAACCTGAGACTAACCAATGTTTGACAGATGATACACTCGAGTCATTCAGTAATCCCACAAGAAAACTGGTTGGTCATAATAGCAGACATCACTAAGTTCCACTTGCTTTTGGCTGTGATTGTAACTATAATTTTCTCTCCCAGCCACCTTTGAATGCTAACAGCTATCATTATCATTTCAAAGGTCTTCTCTAAGATTTCCTAGAAATTCTTGAAAACTTAATATTTAGTGTTGTTCGTGCACGCTAATAGTTCTTTAAAGACAACGTCATGTTCTCTGGTTTCCTAGTAGGTGATGTCATCATAAATTTAACACTGAATACACTTTTTATGTTAGTAAATTACGTACAGTCACATTATTACACTGTCTATTGAATCTGATCTCATTCTATAGTGCTCATTACAACACAAATTAGTTTGTAGTTATGTTTTATGCTTTAAATAGCAAATGAAATTGTACAATATATGGCCAACAGGCAAACAGGCTGAAGCTGTGTACTGTCCCAGTATTGTGTAATGTGTCACAATTAATCATATTCCTGACCTATGATCCTGCTTTGTTATAACTGATGGAACTGCTAAACAATTACAAGCGTGCAACATCTGGAAGCAACCAGCCGGGTAAAGTAAATCAATGCTCTACATGAACAGGAGCAACAGAATAACTTAAAGTCCCTTCGTTTTAAAATGAGTAACCCAATCCCTGCTAAGTGCAGCCAACACCCTGCTGACACTGAAATGAATGACAGTCACAGCAGAGATGAGACAAGCAGGGTTTCCCCATGTTGACACTACCAAGTTGAAACATGAAAACAATATGAGACAAGTAAAAAGTCAGAGTCACTGTTTGCACACTGAATGCTTGACTTTAAAGTAAGTTTGAAATGCCATAATAGTTTCATATTACTCAGCTACTCAACTGTGCTGTTGCTAATTGTAAGAAGGCTCCAATATATTCAACATATACCTTTCAAAACAAGGTGATATGGTTTCATTAAAAAACAAAATTCACATAAGCCCACAGACACAAAATGTAAAAAAAAAAAAAAGTTCTTCATGTATGGACTGAGCCTTTTTACAGGGGGTGGAAGCTCACTGTCAGTTTCAGGTTTATTTATCATATGCAGGTTAACACAGAGTCAGCAATACAATGAAATGTGTTGGACAAGAGGAACAGTCAGCTCAGCATAAAGAAAATTAAGGTAAAAAATATATAAAATACAAAATTGACTAAAATAGAATATGAGAAAAATATATATGCATATAATACAAAATGTACTAAAATATATTATATGAAATATGCTGGGATAGAGTATGGAAAATATGTTTGAATCTTCTATACAATGTACAAGGTTGTGCCAATTATATTCAAGTATTACTGTATAACTGTCTCGTAACTACCAGGTGAGCTGAGTTTCAGTTTATATACTGAAGAATACAAACTTCTTTTTGGGTCATTGTGCTATGTTAAAATTGCTGTTATCAAAATGTTACTTTTTTTTTTGCTTGCACAAATTGTCATGTGTTGGTGCTTTTGATAAATATTGAAAGCTTAAGAAATGAACAGGTTGTAGATGAAAAAGATGAAACATCACGTTATTATTTTGTTATTATGTAGCTTGTATAGAAAATTAGTTGGCTTGACCATCTGTGTATCATCCACATGGAACAAAGTAGAAACAAACATACACAGCCGTGGGCTAGTAGCTGTTATTGCTTGCTCACCACAACAGTGCTTACATCAAACCACAATATTACCATTCTAATGGGATACATAAGATCAGCCACAACACACACACACACAGATGTAGGCCGAAGACTGAACTCTCAGAGGAAATGAGACATGCAGCTACTGTCACTTTGTGGTAACAGGGACAGAAGAGCACATAGAGCAGAGAGACAGGGAGGAAAACAGGATGGAAGACACTGGGAGGAGAGCGCTGACAGAACACTGTGGAAATTTGGAGCAACATCAGGTGTTTCTGTTATTTCTCTGACCTGAGAGCAGGATTTATGTCCAAGCAGTCTCAATCAGCTAGTCACTATGTAAGGAGGAGGACAACCTCAAAACCTCTGAACCTTCAGGTTAATGACTATGGAATTTGATATAGGGCAGTATGTGATATTGTTATGATACAGTATAGAGTCTGTTCTATTTATGATTTTGACTGTCATGTTCAGGGGGTGGACACTATCTGTAAAACTAAAAAAACATGGAATTAACACAATGTTTGTGAAGCTTTGAATGTGAGAGGTGTGGACCCTTTTCTGTGGTAATCATATTGTAGGATTCAGGTGCCACCAGCAACACACCCTACAGAGCTCTGTAATAATGGACAGTATAAACAAGCTGGACTTGATCTGACTTGCCTCTGAATTTCACCCTGCCAGTGTTTGTTGTATTCAGCACTAACATCTAACCTGCTCCAGTATCAGGCTACATTCTATGCCAGTACTGTAGTAAATTATACTGCATGCTATACTCTACTGCTATAAGTTAGATATATAAAGCAGAATCATAAGATAATGTAATAAATTATTTTTTAAAATGTAAAATAGACACCAGATGACCTAGAATCAGGATCAGGGCAGATCATGGTATTGGCTAGAAGTATAGAGAGAATGTCTTCTTTGTTCGGCTGGCTCAATGTGCACAAGTCATTTTCTAGTCTTTACATGAGGTGAGGAGGTATAATATATAAGGTGATCCAAACTGTCAAAATTGAGAACATACATTTGTTTTTGGTTCATGACACCTCCCAGACTCCAATGTAAAGACTGAACCATGGACAGACCCCTGTTTTTTAAAGGTTAAAATACAATGTCCACAAAGCACACTTATTTTGCCCATGCTGGGCTGTGGTGCAGTGTATGTAGATATAAAAGGCTCATTCTTAGGTGACAAAAACATACAGATTCATATTTTTAGGTTATTATACCACTAATTGAAACAGAGTTATGAAGATTATATTCAATTTCTGCTATATTCTGTAAAAAGATCCCTGCTGTTGCTAGGTCAAATCAGTGAACAGTAAACTTGGAGCTTATATGTGTGTTTACCTGCCTGCTCCATTATCAGCACTGCCAGTGTTTTACAGAGAGGCTCCACCGGTATACAAAGCCGTCTCAAATCGTCTTACACGGCCCTCACGGGGGATAAAGAATCGGGACAGCACAGAGCCTCTCAGAGGCCACTGTCCACACAAAACTTCATTTCAATCTTCTATCAAATTGACTTATTCAGCTCTACCAGGCAGCTATCAAAGGCAGGGAAGACCTGAACCAAACCACTGAAGTCAAGTCTGTTGTGTCAACATCAATATGTTACATTTGTTGATGTGTGATGTGTGATTTTTTCCCTATTTATATGTTCTAAAGTGATTCTGCACACATGTCCTAATGCAGTTAGTCATATGTTCATCCTGTCATACAGCATACACTATATTTAAAGTTAACACATTCCAGCTACATAGTCTTGGTAGTGTTATATAAAGCCCTAACCACCTGGTTTACTGTGATCCTGCTCTTCTGTTTCTGTCTGATGAATTCTGTCTGAAACAACAACTACCAACACATGCTGCAAATACACAACAATTCAAACAATAAATAGAAATAACCATCCCATGTACACGTACAGTACATTTGCCTATACAAATCCATGTTTACATGCATACGTACATAGCCACATGTAGGGCTGGGTATCAATAAAAAAATTTCGATACCAGTACCGATACCAATACCTTCACTTCAATACCGGTTCCTAAATGATACCTTTTTCGACACGTATTTTATAATATCAATTCTAATAAAATAAAAATTGCATTACACATTCCTTTTCACATATGGAAGTTAATTTTTTCAAGTTATTTCCGGTGCAAAAAGAACATGAACACAAACACACACTCACACATTCACACACACACACTGTCACACACACTCACACACACACTCACGCACACACACTCACACACACACACACACACCCCTGAGTACTCTAACGTAACGTTTTTCTTTAAGAAAATTAGCCTATTGGAGCTAGCTGTACTACTACTGCAAAACGATCTCTGTAATAAACTATTTAAACACTTACATAGTTCCAAAATGCCTCGTTTTCAATGCCAGGACCCTCTTTAGACTACCACAGAAGTGGTGAGCAATTTCCAGCGTTTTTGATGGTTTAAGTATAGTTGTCAAAATAGCATCGGTGTGTTGTTTGCTTATCCAAGGTCTGGCTACCTAGCCTGTGCTAGGTCACACTTCAAGCTATTTAATAAACATTTTATAGCCTTACAAAGTCCCCAAATATCTCGTTTTGAATGTCAGGGCTCTTACGAGGACTACCTACGAAGTCTTTAGCAACTTTGAACTCCTTTTGATTGTTTAAAAAAAGTCTTATCTTCAGGTCACAAACATACATTACTCTGTTCAAAGTAACGGTTAAAAGCAACAATGAAAAACAGTGTGTTTCTGATTGCAGCGCACTAGCCAAGTCTTGCTGCTCAGCAAACATATTAAACATTATAAAACTCGGTATGATGTTTACATACTCAAATGTTTACATCTGTATCTTTACATCGAAATTCTCCTTTGGGAAACTTGGCAGGATAACCTATTGTATATGTACATTACAGCTGAAGTGACATCAATATTGGCAATTCATTTCATTTTTTCTAAATAGCGACGCCGCTCAGTACATGGGAGGGAGTTTATATAACTAGTCTACTGGCTGGCCATGGGATTAGATCTTCATAAATAGCTGTATATAATATTTGGTTACACTTCAGAAATGTAATGCGCTGAATTTCTAATAGACCATTAATTTGTTCGGGGGCGTTTCACCTAAAAATGCCCGGATGTGTCAAAAGAACGTAAAGTAAAGGATGGTCGAACTCATCTGTAATCACATGATTAACCTCTGGGTATCGAAACGTGGAACCTAAAGACGAGGCATGTTTTGATACGCATAAGAACCGACACATTTCGGTCGGTGCCATGAAAGAACCAAATTTCGGTGCCCAGCCCTAGCCACATGCAGCAACCCTGAGCTCTCGGTTCTCCTAACAATGACCCAGTCTGCTCTTCATGTTAAGCCTGGGTGGGTAACCCTCAGTCATGAATCCCTGAAGAAGCATGCTGCCTTTGGCTCCTTCCAATCTATATTTATCAATCTCTTTACTAAAAGACAGCCTAATGCTCAAATTCAATTATCTCAAATCATAAACACATTTGGATAAATGTAAAGAGGAACAAAAAACAAATCTGGTGCACTGTTCATGTAGCTATCTCTGCATTGCTTTCCCTCACTTTCATGTTTATTTCTTTTTTTGACAAGTTGCTTTTTAAAATACTGAGTTTGGTCTGTTGGAGGAACTTGTTGGCCCATGACCTTATGGTTAAACTGACCTGAGCTCTCAGGTTTGGTGTTTAAGTGTTTGCTGTAGAACTACAGACTGTGGAGCAACTTTTTAACTGTTTCTCAGGTGCTTTCATCAAAGATATTCTATGATTTTATTCTAACAGAAGATACTGCATTCTAATCTGTGCTAATGATATGAAGCAGTGCACATGTTTCTAAAGTGGGCGTGGGAAACGATGTCTATTTGTTAAACCCTTACTCCACCCAATGTCCAGATGCAAGGATGCTCTGGTTTAAGTTGTGTCTCTTAGAGGTTGTCTGCTGATAAATTGAATAGCAATAAACATAATTAGCAGTTGTCAATTAATGATAATGTATCGTTTCTTAATTTCAATATTAAATATGTTGATATAAAATAAGAATGATGTTAGAAAATAGTTCAATAAATAATGCTACATGATAAATAGAAAACTTCTTAATACCTTAATAATAACCATTCAGCCAAACCGTAGCCATAGGCTTAGGTTAATGATAGCATCAGAATTCTCATGAAGTCATATCTCTTAGTTTCTGGCAGAATCTGACTGGACCAGTGGAGGAGCAGCAAAGCCAGCCAACACAGAAGAACTGAAACATGCAACACTTATTTTTTTATTTTTTTACTATTGTTGGTTCGTGACCCCACGTTTCCCTGATTCCCTGACATGGAATCCCTAGTGATGGTTCTGGGTCAGAACCCCTTCCTTTAAAGCCAACGGACAGTGTCCGTTTTTCATTGATCTTTTTCTAGAACAGCTTTCAGGCTCTTCTGCTCTTCTCTTCATGGCTTCTTGCAGCTGTTCTTGTCCACCAGTAGAACCATCTCTGCTGTAATCTTTAACTCACATCAAACCAGGGTCACACATGGACATGTTCAGATACCAATTATCTGTGCTAGTGTCATATCTTGTGTTTATTTTCAATTGTTCACCCAGGGCGCAAATGTGGCCAGGACCGGCGCTGGTTCCACCATGAGCAAGCACTTGGAGACAGTGGCGAGGAAAAACTTCCTTTGAACAGGCAGAAACCTCAGGCAGACCCAAGCTCACTGGTGGACAGTCATCCACCACGACTATCTATCATTTATCAGAGCAGACCAACTATTAAAACAAGGTGCAGGGCCTTATGTAGAGGAAATTCCACCATGTACATCTCACTGCTCTCTTCCACCTCACACACACACACAGACACACACACAAGCAGTTACCATATGGCCCCACAGTGTGATTGAATGGTGCTACGCATAGTCAATCTGCATAATCACAACAAAGCAGCCGTTTTGTGTGTGCGTGGAGACCAAAGCAACACATCAGTCAAAGCAGCTAACACTCTCACACACACACACACACACACACACACAGGCGCACAAACGCACACACAGACACACACTCCTTTTCAAAAGGAGGGTGTCTGTGCGGTAACTTCAGAGGTTTTTTTCCCCGCAGATGAGGGGGAGGGGAGAAAGGTTGCAGAGGGGGAGTCAGATTTCTTTAAAAGACTTGAAAACACAGAGCAGGGGAGGGAGGGGGGCATTCCTCAGTCCTCTTGGATAAAGTCTTCAAACTGCCTCAGTCATTTATCATTCTCTCTCTTCTCTCTTTCAAAAGGTAAAATGCTGGGCGCTGTTCAGTTTTCAGCTGTTTGGCAGGCTTGCCTCACACACACACACATACACACACACACACACACACACGCACACACACACACACACACACACACACACACACACACACACACACACACACTGTGAAGTAGAGGCACAATTCAAATATCTCAGTATAACACTACACACCACTAATGCATAAAATAACATGATACACACTGCACATGATAAAATAAACAACTATAAAAAATGAACTGTGAGAAAAAGATAAAAATTATCTTCAGTTACAGCACTAACTAGGCTTTTGATTTGATGCAGCCTTGTAACACTGTTTCTCATTTCTCATGTCACATATATACTCATATACTCCAAAATCTGTGTTTTACAGTATGCTAAAGAGAAATCTGAACATCTAGCCTTCTTTTACATTTGACTGAAGAGCTGGAAAATCAGATGGATTCTGACTATAACTGTTCTTTCATGATAATATATAATGTATGAATATAATGTATATGTTGATCTGGTTAGTTAGTGAATCTGGTTAGTTTGCATTTATGAAATGAATGAACTGTTGGTCTCTGTAAATAATATTATAAAGAGTACGGTCTAGACCTGCTCTGCATTGAAAGTGTCATGAGATAACGTTTGTTATGATTTGGCACTATATAAATAAAATGGAATTTAATGGAATTATTGTACATTATCCCTTATCAATTAATCGTTGCACCTGAAAATTACTCGCGACCAAGGTCTCACAAAATCTTTGCAGATGCCCACAGATGCTACCTGTTACATAAACGTCTCGTCTGCACATCCAGCCTGATGAGTTACACTGACTCCATTCTCTTCATTCCGAACATGGCACTGCACGGCATGTAAAATGTGACCTCTGAACAGGATGAGCTGTTTGTCAATGGTCATGTAGTTCACACCTGTTGCTGAATCTCTTACTGCTGCTGGACCACAACAGTCTCATGGACTCTCATTTATAGCGCCTTTCTAGTCTTCCGACCACTCAAATCACTTTCACACTACATATCTCATTCACACACGTTCATACACTGATAAATGCCATGCAAGATCTAACCATTCATACGCATTCTGGAGCAATTTGGGTTCAGTATCTTGCCCAAGGACACTTCGACATGCAGACTGGAGGGGATTGAACCGCTGATCATCTGATTAGTGGACGACCTACCTCTACCTCTGAGCCACAGCTGTCCCTAATACACCTAGACAATAGACAATAGATACAGGACTGGATGAGCGCCTTCATTTCATTTTAATCAGCTGGTGTTTATGGTCCACATTTGGGCTTTTGTATTTTTTTGTACTTGTTTTAAGTCACTATTCACAGTATGCCATCATCAAAGAATCACACAAATTCACTCCCTTTGCTTCAACATGAGGGCCTTCTCAGATGTGTTGAACATTACAATCATGTTACACTGCATTTTACATTAGGTTCCCTCACCTGTCTTGAGACTACTATGACAGAAATGAGAATTATCCTTTTTCCAATTCAATTTCTACTAAATGCACTGCTGGGACATGGTTTTAATCTTACAGTGAGTGTTTAGTCTTAGCCTTCATGCATGTGTGTAATAACAAATACAGAACAAAATTAGACCACACACACACACACAAAAGAGACATAGGCAGGCAGACGTACAATGGAAGTGTCTTCACACCCAGCAGCAATTTCTTTTCAATTGGATAAAAACAAGGCTGAAATGTAAAAAAAAAAAACCTTTGAGGTGGGTCCTTTCACCCTGACAGAGAGGAAAGGGGGGGGGGGAACTCAGTCTCACTTTTTTGTTCTAGTCTTCTCTCTTCCTCTCTCTGCTGCTCTGAAATTATGTTAATACGAGTGAACTTATCCAGTTCTGCAGATGCCACAACAACCACCAGATCACAGTGATGACAGCGTAAGCAGACAAATGCTGGGTAGCAAAAAGTGAAAGGAAAAAGAAAAATACTATGAGTATATAACTTAGTGGAAACATGTCCAAAATAAAAATAGAGAGAACAAAAGAGCAGGTGAGGGTCAGGACATGGGCTTATATGTGTGATATTGACAGAGTGAAGGAGAAAAGAGAACACCTGCTTTAAAGGAGCTCTACAAGTCTTGGAGAGAGGGGGAAGGGCAATAAAAATAACAACCATCCCCCAGCCCCGCTTTACTTCATTGTCCTCTGGGCTGCAAATCAGTTGAAGGAAATGTGAGGTAGTGTTTGTGGGGGTTTTTTCAGCATTGCTTCTCAAGCTAACCGAGTGGTGTGAAGAGTGTTACTGCTTATTTAAAGCCTTCATTGACTTCTTTTCACATTGAACAAAGTGAGTGTACTGCCACACTGACATGTACTTCACTATTTGAATCATTCTCTGATGGCACTTTCTGAGGCCACAGACTTTCTGAGCATTTGCATTGGCTAAATAATATTATAAAGAGTACGGCCTAGACCTGCTCTGCATGAAAAGTGTTAGATAAGTTTTGTTATGATATGGAACTATATAAATAAATTAAACTGAATTGAATTGGTCGACCAGTTTCAGTCTTAACTTTGTTATAAGCTGCAACGGTTTTCAAGCATTTTTGATTTTATCAGCCAAAAACAAGATGTTCTTGCAGTTAGATCACTTTCCAGATGAGTTTGAGATGTGAGGACCAATGAATGAATAGTATTCATAAAACTGCTGACTGTCAGCTCAGCGCTGTTTCCATTACACTTTCCTACTTTCATTACTATTAGTTTTATGGTGGCTGAAGACTCCAACCATCGACTTTTAGGAGGAAGACCAATTATATTTCTGATCCGTTTACAGAGCAATTGATTGTGAGGGGCACTAGTAGCTCAGGAGGAAAGGGAACTGGCTCAGGAACTGGAGGGTAACCATTCAAGTCGTGCATGGACTGGTAGCTGGGGAGGTGCCAGTTCACCTCCTAGGCACTGCCAAGCCCCACTGTGACATCTCTCCACAGGGACTGAACAGGTCCCTGTGTGAGTGCATGTGTGTGTGTGTGTGTATTTCTGATCTATGTGTGTATGACTACTACCAACAGAGTGTAAATTGTATATATTGCAAAGTTACCGTCAGAAAAAAAAAAAAGTGCACCCCCAACACTGACATAACAGTGCGGGCAAAGTGTGAGCATGCCTCACATTTGAAACAAACTGATCTCAGAGGAGAATGGATGTGCATGGACAGCAGAAGAACTGATGATCACATCATAACAATGACAAAAGAAAGAAAAGAAGATTTTACAGAAGAAGATGAGATGAGTTGGCAATTCTGCAACATCCAGTCCATTCAATACAAAGACAACCATGCATTATGACATAGTTTTGCCCAAAGGATAAACTGACTAGATAACAAGATAACAGCTAGCAGTGTGCAGTCATTTCCTAACATGCTCCAGAACCAGGCACACAGTGAGAAAATCTAGTTTTTGATATCGACATTGTTTCAAGTCAGCTAACAATCATTCATGATTTTCCCGTTAGGGATCTTAGCTTCTTCAAGTTTCTGGACATGTACAATGAACTGTCAGAGTTTTTTCTTACGCACTACAATCATGAGACAATGCTCTAAGAGAATACAATACTGAGAGCCACTGAGAGTTTTTCATTATGTTGTCTACTGCTGATAAGCACATCTTCAAGCCAGGAGGAAATATTGAATAGTGAACTCATGTGCTGCTGTTTGAAATGAGATCCTGCAGATTGTTACCTAATAAACATCAAAAGTATTTTGGAGCAGACAATTGACTGAAACAAACACAGGTGACAAAAGACACTTTTTTCATCAGGCATGTATTCCATCAGTGGTTACTATATTCCTCATATAGCCTGATTCCTTCACACAGTGTCTACTGTATAGAACACCTATCAGGATGCTGCCAGAATTGGCAAATGAGATGACACATGCTGTTTATCTACATCCTGTATTATTTGTATTTGATCTTGTTCTCTCATATGGCATTGGAATTGATAATCTAATAGTCTTTCCACAGAATCTTCTTCTGTCTGACCATTTTTAATAACCTTTGAGTTCGTACTACTAGACTATAAGCCTTTGTGCAGAAACTCCTACAGCAGATGTTTATCTGAAGTGCTGTAGCCAAATTTAAGGAAGTGATTCCTTCAGTATTGAATTCAATGCCACGTCTCAATGCAGCAGAGGACTTGTCTGCTTCCTTTAGCCCCTCACAAATAGATCATCTTGTTGATAGTACTAAAGGCTACCAGATTAGCACCAGGATATAGCCAGCAGACTTGTAACTTAAAACAAGAGACGCGTAAATCTGAACACAAACAGCGTGCCACTAAACTGGAAGAATCTCATCTAGTCTGGCAAGATAATCTCAAAACATACAGGAAGGCTCTCTGTAATGCCAGAGCAGCCTACTACTCTTCCTTAATAGAGGAGAATAAGAACAACCCCAGGTTTCTCTTCAGCACTGTAGCCAGGCTAACAGAGAACCACAGCTCTACTGAACCATCTATTCCTTTAGTTCTAAGTAGCAATGACTTCATGAGCTTCTTAAATGATAAAATTATAACTATTAGAGACAAAATCCATCACCTCTTGCCCTCAACAGGCATTGATCTGCATTCTGATACAGCAAGTTTGGAAACAGCTGTAAAACCTGATATGTATTTAGACTGTTTTTCTCCCATCGACCTTCATCAAATAACTTTAATCATTTCTGCAGCTAAGCCGTCAACCTGTCTCTTAGACTCCATCCCAACCAGGCTGCTCAAGGATGTTTTACCTGTAGTTAGTAATTCGTTATTGGATATGATTAATCTGTCTTTATTATCAGGATATGTACCACAGTCCTTTAAGGTAGCTGTAATTAAACCTCTTCTTAAAAAGCCCACTCTAGACCCAGAGGTCTTAGCCAACTACAG
This sequence comes from Larimichthys crocea, assembly GCF_000972845.2. Lineage (NCBI taxonomy): Eukaryota > Metazoa > Chordata > Actinopteri > Sciaenidae > Larimichthys > Larimichthys crocea. Next base: position 90,490 of record NW_020856838.1, read on the forward strand.
ACCGATATCAAACCTTCCCTTTCTGTCTAAGATACTTGAGAAAGCTGTAGCTAATCAGCTGTGTGACTTTCTCCATAACAATAGTCTATTTGAGGATTTTCAGTCAGGATTTAGAGTGCATCATAGCACAGAGACCGCATTAGTCAAAGTTACAAATGACCTCCTAATGGCATCAGACAAAGGACTCATCTCTGTACTTGTCCTGTTAGATCTTAGTGCTGCATTTGACACCATTGACCATCAAATTCTTTTACAGAGACTGGAACATCAAATTGGCATCAAAGGAACCGCCCTAAGCTGGTTTAAATCGTATTTTTTAGATCGATCTCAGTTTGTTCACGTCAATGATGAATCCTCCATGCAGACCAAAGTTTGTCATGGAGTCCCACAAGGTTCTGTACTTGGACCACTTCTATTCAGTTTATATATGCTTCCTTTAGGGAACATCATTAGGAATCACTCTATCAATTTTCATTGTTATGCTGACGACACCCAATTATATTTATCGATCAAGCCTGATGCAACCAATCAGTTAACTAAACTCCAAGCATGCCTTAAGGATATAAAAAGTTGGATGACCTACAATTTTTTGATGTTAAATTCAGACAAAACTGAAGTTCTTGTAATTGGACCCAAACACCTCAGAAACTCTCTTTCTAGAGACTTAGTTACTTTAGATGGGATCACCCTGGCCTCCAGCTCCACTGTAAAGAATCTTGGAGTTGTTTTTGATCAGGATTTGTCCTTTAACGTCCACATAAAACAAATTTCGAGGACTGCATTCTTCCACTTACGTAACATCGCTAAAATCAGACGCATTGTCTCTCAGGCGGATGCAGAAAAACTAGTCCACGCATTTGTTACTTCAAGGCTGGACTATTGTAACTCTTTGTTATCAGGCTGCTCCAATAAGTCTCTTAGAACTTTGCAGTTAATTCAGAATGCTGCTGCACGTGTTCTGACAGGAACCAAGATCAGAGATCACATCTCTCCCATTTTGGCTTCCTTGCATTGGCTACCTATTAAATCTAGAATAGAATTTAAAATTCTTCTCCTTACTTACAAAGCTCTTCATGGTCAGGCACCATCTTATCTAAAAGAGCTCATAGTACCTTATTACCCCTCTAGAACACTGCGCTCTCAGGACGCTGGGTTCCTTGTGGTTCCTATAGTCTCCAAAAGTAGATTGGGAGCCAGAGCTTTCAGATATCAAGCTCCTCTTCTGTGGAATAAACTACAATTTTGGGTTTGGGAAGCAGACACGGTCAACACCTTTAAGAGTAAACTTAAGACTTTTCTTTTTGATAGAGCTTATAGTTAGGGCTGGCTCAGGTCATCCCTTAGTTATGCTGCTATAGGACTAAACTGCTGGGGGACTTTCCCTCCCTCTTCTCTCTCTCTCTCTCTGGGTTTTGCCTAGTCAGGCAAGGTATTGGTTGAAGATATAGTCACATCTCCCTTCATCTGAAAACTCTACTCAAGCCTTCTCTCTCTCTCTCCCTCCATCACCACCACCATCTGTGAACATACATGTCTCATTAATGCATGTTACTAACTAAACTTCTTCCCTGGAGTTTCTGTGCTCTGTCATCCAGCAGGTTCTCATGGATCGTGGCTGCTGCTGTGGTCCTGCACGACGCCCACTACACATATTATCACTGTCATTATTGCTACCATATCTCCATTACAGTTTATAGTTAGTTGTTGATTTGCTGCTTCTGTGCATCTGTGTCTCTCTATCTCTATCACAGGTTCCACTCCTACTGTAATCATTTTATCATTCATTGTGATTCATTGTCATTTTATCATTCATTGTGACTCATTGTCATTTTGTCAGTCATTGTAATTGTACAATATGTTTATGTTGATTTGTCCTGTACACGTGACATCCATTGCACGTCTGTCCGTCCTGGGAGAGGGATCCCTCCTCTGTGGCTCTTCCTGAGGTTTCTTCCACCTTTTTTCCCTGTTAAAGGTTTTTTGTGGGCAAGTTTTTCCTCACTGGAACCGAGGGTCTAAGGACAGAGGGTGTCACTCCCTGTACAGATTGTAAAGCCCTCCGAGGCAAATGTACTTTGTGACTTTGGGCTATACAAATAAAATCTGATTTGATTCGATTTAATTTTGATTTGTATTTGTATTATTTGTCTCAGACAAACATTCAATATTTAGACATACATTCTAATTATACGTTATTAATTACACGTTAATTATAAAATGTATGTGCCATTAAACAAAACATACAACATATCTAGACCAGTACAGACCAGATCCAACCAGTAGAGACCAGACCAGATAACAACAATCTAACCTCTGTCCAGCCACACTCGCATGTATCATGTGTGCACATACATCTAACTTTCCCTGATGTCATCTTATTGCTGTGCTTCAGCTGTCCCAGCTGATGAAAGCATACACACGTTATACGGACTGCTGCTGGACATACCTCTATCTTGTCAGTTTTGGCATCTCCCCAGTATAGTTTCCCTGCAGCGTAATCTATAGCCAGTCCATTGGGCCAGCCCAGTGAGCTGTTGAGTAGAACCACCCGGTCCATTCCATTAAGGTTGGCCCGCTCAATTTTGGGATGCTCTCCCCAGTCAGTCCAGTACATGTAGCTGAGAGAGACAGAGGCAACAAGAGAGGATGGAGATTATTATTTTGTCTTTTATTTCCCAACATGAACAATTAAAAGTCTTTCTCACACTAGTGTTGGGGTTGGCCTAAAAGTATTCAGATACATTTAGTTACTGGAATCAGCCTTGAATGTTCGTTAAGAGTGGTATCTACAGCCCACATGGGGGCAAACATACACACACATGCTGATACTTACCCATTAACCGGGTCCAGCACGATGGCCCTGGGCTCATCCAGGTTCTCCGAAATCAAAATTTTTCGAGAAGTTCCATTGAGCCTTGTGACCTGAGATACAACGTGATACAATTCAATATTAAAACACAACATGCTTACTGTATGACATCCAGCCTGTTTGTATTTTCCCATGTTGTTGTTTTCTGTGAGACCTGAATGGGACTACATTCACATTTATCAAACAACACCAGATGAAATCATGGGCAGCTATTCTGTAATGTGATGTGTTGGTCAGGTCAGTATTATAGATACTTTGTTGTAAGTGTTTTTTATTAGATTTACCTCAATGCGGTCAGTGCCAGTGTCAGTCCAGTACAGGTTCCTGGCCACCCAGTCCACAGCGATGCCATCTGGGTGGTTGATCTCTGTGGTAACCAGCATCATGGCATTGCTGCCATCAATGTGGGATCGCCGAATGGCACGAACCTCATCATCTGTCCAATATACGTAACCCTCAACTGGGTCATAGTCTATAGCTATGGCATGGCGAATGTCATCAACCTGCATGAGCAGAGCAACAACAATCAATACATTAGAGTGAGACAGGACTGATAAGTTTGTGTGTGTGTGTCTGTGAGTTTGTGTGTGTTTACCTGGAGCACAATGTCAGTGAAATCTGGCAGGTCGAGTGAGATTCTCCTCAGGTCAGTCCGTCGAGCCAGAAGCAAAACCTGCTCTGCTCCTGAGGACAGACACGTTTCATCCATCGTTAATCGATGCACATATTTTCAGTTTGAACGTGCTCTGACAAAGAAAATCAGGAACTCATTCAGAAGAAATGAATGATATCAAAATATCATTGAATAGTATGTTTTATACTACATTTCTGATCTTCAGCTGAACTTCAATAGTACAGAATATTCAGTATATTAACTAGACAAGAGCCAAGAGTTTCATTTTGTTGTTTTGGCCAAGTCTCAGAATTAATATGAATCAACAGCTTATTTCATTTTCTGATGACAGTTGTCATTATAGTGCTTTAATTATTTTCTTTCTTGTTCAGCCATCATTAATTAATAGAGTTACAGACGCTTTGCAGTCAGTGTAAAACAACGAGACACTCTGCTTTAGATAGTACTATGTGAGAAAAGTACACTGCCAACCTGTTGTAAATATTCTGTGCATAATTACATGCCAATATGCATTCAACACTCTAAGTGAAATACGTTGATACGTATATGTTAATACAGTCATATAATATAAATATAGGAGCCTGTTCTCATCATCCGGAAGTTTAACAGGATCAATCTGCAAAGTTCTGTTTAAGGAAAATATTAAATGAATATCTGAAATATGGTTTAATTTATTGCACTTTGCATTCTTATCTGAAAAGTAGATGGTGACTCTAGTTGTGAAATAAATGCAGTACAGTAAAATAAACAGTAGTATGAAGCAGCAAAAAAGTATACTCAAAATTATTATATACTATAAATGTTCTATGTTCACCCTCACCTAATAGGCGGAGAACATCAACACTCACACGATGAGCAATCATTTAACAAAAATAAAGTCATTGAAACTAATTCCAAAAACATCTGTGGTGAAAAAGAGTTTGAGTTCTCACTCTTCTTGACTCCATTTTGCTCCGTTCAGTCTGGAAACAAAAGGCTGTGCTGTCCTCAGAGATCTTCCACTGTTTGGTTGTTGGTTCAGATTTAACAGGAGCCAAACTCACCTCATGGGAGACAATTAACTGTTTTCTTTGTCTCTCACACCTCTGATTGTGAAGAGCAGTTCAAAGTGTCTCTGTCTTTCTGTTCCCGTATCTACCTGCTTGTCGTTTAATCTCACATTTCAAATCAATTTATTTGATAGCAGACATGATACTGGCATTTCGAGTATGTCCATAAAGACATTTGATAAAAAGACAATGACTCATTTGTAATTAAATGATGTACTCTGCAATGGAGCATTATATAATTCAATGTATCAAATAGAGTCAGGTAGCTGCATATCAAAAACACATGCTTTTGCGAATAATGTAAATCTTTCTCCCTCTCCATTACAGCTGCACTTCCACAACCAATCAATATCTGGCATCTCTCAGCCTTGACACCAATCAGATTTGACATTGAAAGTTGTTCCATCGTTACCTAAATGACTTAGGCAAAGGGGGATAAATGAAGAGAAAGAATGACAAGGAAGGAGGGAAAGCATCTGTGATTCCACTTTTGTCTTCGCTTGACTTCATTCTGAAACACTTAAAGACCCCTGAACAACACCCCCCCCTCCCCCCCCCCCCTCTCTCAATAACAAACGCCTTCAATTTAACCAGCCAAGCAAAACAAATTAGAAGCATGGACACAAAGACACACACACACTCACCCATACAGACTGCAGGCTGACACAATAGAGCATTGTTGTTTTTATTGTCAACAGTGGCTAAGTGATTGGTTGGCATGCTTCATTCAAATTTAATACAATCACGTAACACAGCTTAACAGACATAGATGCACTCTAACACAGCGCTGAGTTTTCACTGAATAACGCTCTATTGTTTCAGCATCGTGGGAATCAACATGGCAGCTGGTCAGTTAATGTCGCGCTCTGTTAGCACAGAGGTACATCAATTATTTTTACTTGTTTTCAAGCGAATGCACTCTACGCTGCATCACTACATCACACTGCAGACACAACGCTAATTAATCCAGCATCAAATCCACCAAACAATAAACTGTGTATAAAGAAAACAACAACAAGAAACAGCTGACTTTGCTTCTCCGACGTGGAGGAGATTATAAAAAAGCATCTGTTGTGTCATAAATGATTGTGTGTTGTTCCACTTCAATAATTACAGTAGTCTCTTATCGTTCATGTTGAGACCCTTTGATCGATCTTTGATCACCTGGTGATGTGAAGTTGTGATAAGCTACATGAACTGCGTATTGTGTTTTATTTTGAAAGGGGGCGGAAGTTTATTATGTTGATTCTGTGTTGGATTTCCTGTCTGGTGCGATCTGCTCTGTTGAAATTTACGAGGTTTAGCAGCAGCTCGCGTCAAAAATAGAAAAGCTACGGAATGATAGAGCACGGAGAGACGCTTCTGGGACGCGCCCTGTGTGAGTGCTCTCATTGACTAGACTGGCAGCGATCTGCTCCGGTGACCGCAGCGCAGCCACTCCGGAGTGAGCCAGTGGGCCTTGTCTCTCCTCACTCGATACAAAAAGTACGCATGCGCGCAGGGGATTTTTCTGGGTGGGCAGGGAGGTGTGCTGCGTGCTGTGAGCAGCACCAGGAGTGACACAGGCAAAACTCCGGAGAATTAAATGCAGACAGCTTAAAACATTTACGTGACAAGTACTCGATGGTCACGATATAGTCATTTCATACATCTCACGTAGAACAAGCCGCGATATATCGAGTATATTCGATATATCGAGTATATTCGATATATCGCCCACCCCTAAACCTATCCAAAGTCTATCTACTTGGAATTGTGTTGTTACTTACTTACAGTTGATACAGTAGTGACTACTATTTGTTTTGCTCATCGGCATCAGGCATTGATAATGTAACTGTTTACTGGTTCTGAAGGAAAACCTGAGAGCAGTGCAGAGTTGACAGTTTTTTAAGCATAGCAGTGGTTCTTTAGTAAATAAATAGAAGCCCTACCTGGTTTGCATGTCTTTCCATCTGGTTTGAGCTGGACTCCGGTGGGGCATGCACAGCTGTAAAATGGTTGGACTGGGGAGAGTAGACAGAGATGACTACAGCCTCCATTATTGTCACTACAGGGAGTCTGGACTGGAGACACACCAACAAAAAGATGAAAGAAAGAGAGAGAAAGAAGAATATGATTAGCTTTTTAAGACAAGACATATTTTTTTCTCCTGAAAATGTGAAATAATGAACATGACATGAACTTAATGATAATGAACTACTACAGTCAGGCCAGTTCAGTTCATGGTTTGCTGCTTTGTTGATGTAATTGAGGAATGAGGCCTCTGTATTTGTACTGTACTGTGTGCACATATAAAACATTTCACTTACTGTAGGGCTGTCGATACGGCTCCAGGACCTGGATGTCCATAGGAGAGTAAATCCCACTCAGGATCTCTCTGGTTTTGTCTCCATTGTGTTTGTTACAGGCGTGGATGGAGCGAGTCTGCCAGTCAGTCCAGTATAAGGTCTCCTCAGACAGTGTTAGTGCAAAAGGATGGGTCAAGGTCCCCTCCACCACTGTTTCCCTGCAGGTCAAAATGAAAGCCTCTTTAGAATAAAGCTTTGTTATTGGTGTTGGACAATCCTGTTTGCCTGCCATGGAAGTAAACAAATATTCTTGAAAACGTATTGTATGTTTATGTTTAGTAATATTTGGTTTCTTTCCCCAAAGTAAGGGTCCTATGGTCTTCAAACATATAAATGTAGGTGTGTGCGCCATGTCATACTAAAAACCAGTATCAAAGTTGCATAGCATTGCAGAATCAGCCTGAACATCTGAACAACTTCAGCTTCACCCCTCGCCCACCAAGGCTGTGTACTGGTATCATGGTAATGTTTGTGAATCAGACATTAAATGCTAGTTTTCAGTTCTACACTGTTACTGAAAGTTACAGTCACATTTTGGTCAGTACAAAAAAAAGAACTGAGATTTGATAATCAGCCCTACAGCCACTCATCATGCAGCCAAGATGGTGGGTTCGCTTGGAAGATGAATAAAACAGAGGTTGGAGGGTAGGGTTACAATCTAGCAGAGAGAAGTTACAAAAAAAAGCTGGTGAACAACCTAACGAACTGTGACTAGCAATGAAGCTAAAAATAGGCAACAATGTCATGAGGGCATCATGAGGGCAGCACTAGAGGAAAGTCATAGTTTGTCCTTCTGAGGGTGGTTTTCAAGAAAAACTTTGAATATGAATTCTTCTCTGGAGGGGAACAGTCTGATCACTGTTTGATTTCTTGTGTACAAGTGAAAGTTTGACCTCGTGGAAGCCATGAGAGGAAAGTTCAGAAGACTGTTAGGAATCCTCCTCCAGGAACCGTGAATACCAAGACCACATTCCACAGCAGTGTGATCAGACGTACCTCAACAACGCACATTCAACTTCTCTTAACACTTTATTATTAAAAGAACACATTTAGAAGCTCATGCAGCCTTGGTGAACGTATTCCTTCTCACTCTATCCTGAGGGCCAAACAATTCCATTCCAAGCGTGAAGGCTGGAGAAGTGTGTGTGTGTGTGAGCATGAAGCGTTCGAGGTAAAACACACTTTAGAATCACTTACAGGAAAATGCACTCACATAAACGCACTCAGACAGGAGATCAAAGGAGGCTCGTATTTAGAATATCAACACACAAAAACTGGCTTTCATCAGTCATCATTTCTAGACCTGTGTGTATGTGTGTGTGTGTGTGTGTGTGTGTGTATGTGTGTGTGTGTGTGTGCTGTAAAACCAGAGGTGCATGCCAGCAGGGGGAAAAAAGAACAAATTTAACCAACTCCAGATTTCAAAGCTGCTTTCAGCTTTTGTGTGTGTGCAAATTAATAAGTAAAACAGCAAATTATTTCATTACTCAAACTGTCGGGTACATTCAGAATAAAGCCACTCCCTTTAACTGTGCATGTACATGTACGTGTCTCTGCTATCCTATACATGGGAACTCTCTTGGCTGTGCTTGTGAAGCATTAAGCATTAAGGAGATCTACTGTACATACTGTGGTGGTTGCAGAACTAGTGTGCTGCCACTATTAGGAACAACGAGATGGACATAGGTTACCACATTTTTTCCAGATGTGACAAACATTCCCAATAAATTACCATATTGTAACATCTGTAGAGATTAGCTGCAGGTAACCAGCAGTTCCAGTTCATTCCGCCTGGCTGAATAATAGCCTGAAGTCTTTTATAGCAGCTGACAAGAAAGATGGAAGGAAATGAGGAGAGACAGAATGACACGTAGTTTATTAACAGCACAGTCGTGTCTGAATAGAAGTCACACTGTGTCTCAGACCTGTGACATTTTTGTATCATTTTGTATCAGAGAGATAAGCTGTTGAGAAAAAGGCTGATAGATGGACTTAAGGAAAGATGAAGCTGTGAAAGATGCACTTGGAACGTGTGTGTGTGTGTGTGTGTGTGTGTGTGTGTGTGTGTGTGTTTTGACTAGGGCCTCCATACCACAGTTCTGTTTGTGTTGGACAACTCTCTCATACTCTCTCCTTCTCTCTCTATTTTTTTCATTCTGCCTGTAACGTTCTTTTCTTCTCTTTCCCTCCTCTGTCACAAAGAAGCTGAACAGGCTAAAAACCCCAAAACTTTCTGCTGATCTTCAGACTTTCATGTGTGTGTTTTGTGCTGTAGCATTAGGAGGTGCCAGACCTTAAAATCTAATAACTGACACAATCATATCAAGTAAGTTACTGCCATGAAAAACATTTCATAAATATTGATCAGATGCTTTAAAGATTTTGTATGTTGTCTGTTACTGTCAGGAATAAACAAAGTGTTTAGTTTGTATATTACTGCTAACCACTTAAATATTTCACATTTCATGTCAACACAATGCTCTAAATCCACAACAAACTATCAAGTGAAATGTTAAGACTGAGTATTGAGATTTCAGTGCTTTGACAAAATAATATATATGACATATAATGTCATGGAAGCCAATGGCTCCAACCACCTCACCTAGCATGATTCTAGTCTAAATCAAATCAAATCAATTTTATTTGTATAGCCCAAAGTCACAAAGTACATTTGCCTCAGAGGGCTTTACAATCTGTACAGGGAGTGACACCCTCTGTCCTTAGACCCTCGGTTCTACCTTTCAATCCAATATAAACTCCAGTGCAGCTTTGGAAGATGACTTCAGGCTTGACAGTGCAAACATGCTCATAAAAAGAAGAATACATACATTATTGTTATTATTTGAATATGTGGTGGATCTAACTTCAGTGTGTTAGGGGTAGGGTCAAAGGATCAGAAAGATAACACATGCTGAAAATGGTTTGGAATCCTGCAACAGTAGATCTGGCCGAAGGGAACGAGAAGTACAGCCTGGGGTTAGCTGCCTGCTTCATGTGCCTGCAAACCTCAGTACACGTCAGGCACGCCTCTCCAAAGAAGTTGACTGGACTCCTTCTTCACGACTGTCTTGTTGCTACCCCTCAGCGCCATACCAAAACACAAGAAATCAGAAATCCAACAGATTTCCACGAGAACAGGAGCATGTAGAAGAGTGGACAGTGGAAACATTCAGCCATTGTAAAACTGTTACTGTGTGCTGCTGCAGACTCATCTGCTCTTTATAAAGACAAAAGACAAACTATTCATACCTATTCATTGTCCTATAATTGTAATATTGGTAATATTAATCTAACCAGTTCAAAAGGTATGAATTCAGTCAATTTGTCCCTCTCTCCATCTGTAAACTAGGGATGGGCGATATGGACAAAAAAATGGATCCCGATAATTTCTGCCATCAGGTAGCCTCCCAAGAAGCTTAATAATAATGGGTAATGTCAACATTAACAACCTTGAATATGTTTAATATTTTATATTAAATATATAAATTGAAAACATAAAATGAATGAGTAAGTCACAAATCTTTGTCACAAAACTTGAGTGTACATCTCTGTTCATCTTTGCTGTGTGCACTGACTTCTTGGGCGGCTCCCAGTTGTTGAGAAACATGCTAGCCTGCAATCAGACACGGCATGGCACAGCACAGCACGGCACGTATACACTATAACATTTACCATTTGGTGGTCAGTTGAAGAAGTAAACAAATGTCCTGACTAAGTTTATCTACTACCATCATTACTGCTGCTTCCTTTCAGTCAGCCACAGAATCCATCTGCACTATGAGTCTAGTCATCTGGGGGAAGATGTTTTATATCATCACTCACTCACTATCTCTTTTACTGGCTTAAGTGTGTGCTACAGGGAGTGATGGGCTCTGAGCTAAGACGTCAGAGATTAACTATACTGCTGTATAAGGCTGCACTCACAGAGCAACAAACTGTTCTGTGTGAGTTGGCTGAGTGAACTGCATCTGTAAAAATACTCGCCACTCCAGACTACAGGTATTTAACATTAGATGTGACGTCTCCAAATAAGCTCATGGAGCATTTTGTTTATAATATTTTATATTAAATGTGAGCATACAGTAATATAAGTTAGCACAGTTCTACTGTATATAAAGTTGCATACCGTGCTGATCCATCCAGGTTGGCTCTGTGAATGAAGCTGAGTTTGGCGTCTGCCCAGTACAGCTTCTGTTCCACCAGGTCTATCGTCAGACCGTTGGGCCAGTATATGTCCACGTCCACGATAACTTTCCTGTTGGGAACAGGCACACAAAACCATCTTACAACTGCTCTGTGCTTTTTCATGGAGAATTGTTACTAAAGTCAGGTTTATGTACCTGTTGCTGCCGTCCATACCAGCACGTTCTATCCTGGGCTCCTCTCCCCAGTCTGTCCAGTACATATAACTGGTGTTGTAGACAGAGAATTGGTAATTTAGAAGTTAGGTAAACACACCACAGCATCTGTTGATCTCTACTGAAGAGTCTGTAATAACTAACAGCTCCTCACTCTCCTGCATAAATTAAAATAGAATAAAAATTCCTTATAAAACATTTCATACAGTCACTTTAGTTATCTGTCATTTCTTTACATTTCCCTCTCATTCATTTTTTCAATTTTACTGTTCTCCAATTTAAGGCAGAAAGTAACGGTGTTATCACTATAATAATATGTTTATTATGCAAGACAAAAAAAGACACACAGGAAATAGAGAGTAAGTGAAGGATAATAAAGCACTGGTTTAAATGCTATGGCAGTGTGTGTATGTGAGAGCTACAGCAGGAGACGCACAGAATCATGTTTCAGTTTGACAGACAGGTCTGCATACGCTTATGATGAAGTGGAAGTAGGACCTCTTCTTTCGGTTCTATTGCTGTGATTTCATTTGTGTGCATTTAACTACTGAAACACAGTTTATACAGTCTATTTCTGATTCATCTTAGATATCAAATCTAATCTAGTTAAATGTTAATCAGCAGCTGACAAGTCCAAAGGTCATGTCCAAACTCTGCAGGGCTCGCCTCTTTAAAGCTTTGAAAACCATTTGAATTCTTTTATTAACCCTTTATAGGGCACTTAAATACTTGGACATTTAAAAATTAACCCTGGAGTGTTATTGGTGGATATAAGAAGACATTTTTTTCAAATGAACAATCAGCTGAAGCTAGTTTTGGTCCATATTATCATATTTGATTCAAGAACTGCTCGACACTCTGAAAATGACACCTAGATTGTAATAAAGACACTTATTTCCAGTATTCTCTGCATCATAACTGGAGGCCCAAAGCATCAAACAGCAGAATGTATGCCATTCAGAAGCTGCCAACATATCATTCAAGGGTTCTTATGGTCTTAACTGGGGTCGGTCAGCCCACAAATGTAATAATCAAATCATCTAATTATTCTTTTACTGTACAGTTGTCCCTCACTATAACGCGGATCATTTTTCGCGGACTCGCTGTTTCGCAGATTTTTTATAGTATAATTTTGCATGTTTTTTTTTTTTTTTACAGCGTACTGTACAGTATGAACGTGCATTGTGTTCGGCATCCTGATTGGCTAAGGTAGTACTGTACAAAATGCGTTGTATGTTCTGCACTCGGAAAAAAACACCTGCACCAAGGCCTTCAGAGGAAAATCAGAAGAACTGTGAAATACGAGTATCGTACTTATTTTTGTTAAATCTGCGAAAGTCTGAACTTTGAGAGTGTTTAAATAAGAGAGAAATGTGAGAAAATGTTAATGCCTGTCTGAGAAAAGTGTATAAAAGTGTGTGGTTAGGGGTTTTACGGCCTTAAAACATGTAGAATAATTGTAAAAAATAAAGCTGAGTACTTCGTGGATTTCGTTTATTGAGGGTTATTTTTAGAACGTATCCTCCGCGATAAACGAGGGACCACTGTAATCCAATTTAAAACGTGTGTTTTTCTTTTTAAAAAAATATGTGGACCATGAAAACAAGATGATGATGAATATGAACATAACTGAGAGAATATTTTTTGGAATTTCACCTCCACAAGGCTGGCACTGGCAGCATGGAGGTTTGCCTCCTGTTCGGACTGCAACACCAAGGTTCAGTTAGAGTTCGACCAACACACAGACATGCCCTGTGGTTATCATAATCTATGTAAAGGTTAATTGGACATATTTGCAACCTGACTGTTCCTGGAGCTGACATGGTCTTTAGGCATTATGATAATGCTCATAATGATTGAGCAATACAGGAATCAAAGTGTTTAATTGCAGAAGGAAGGAAGGAAGGATTGAGTGCAGCCTAAACTAAACTGAACCTCTGCTTTAATAACTTTGCTGTCTTTGTACAAGTTCATAAACTGTTGAAATATAGTCACAAGTCATTTGGATAGAATAGAAAACAGGCAGTCTCAGATAACAAGGTCAAATACCATTTAAGGCAATGAGCAGCAATGCTCTTTTCTGCTACACTCTAATCTAACAGGACTGACTCAACCTCCAACAGGGAATCTATCATGTAAGTAGTTCAAGCTTTGCTGATCCAACAGGTTAAGAGTAGAGCCCGACCGAATTATCGGCGGGCTGATATTATCGAAACGAATTTAGCTAGTACGTTAGTTGTTACAGTATAGCTGACTGACTGTCGGTTTAACTCTTGACAATGTGAGGATAGGCGAAGCGCTTTGAAAGGAGAGAATGCAGAGAAACTTTGCTTCTTGTACTACAACCTGCCTCTGCTGGACTGGAGCTATTGAGGACTGACACAGTACACTACCTCATATACTGTATATAGTTTATATTTTGCTGTTGTTATTTATCAGAACTTATAGAACTTAACAGAATATTTTTTTTCCAGTTTTAGTTATATTTATGAAGGGAGAAGGGAGGTCAGTGTGAGGTCAAAGCACAGAGAAACTTTACTCACTCATGATGATGCTCTACATAACTCATTGTCACTCCACTCTGTAGCTGCATTCTACTTTTATTTCAAGAGCTTCATTTAAAAGACTTAGGTGAGCCTGTTCTCTGTGCACCTTTTAAAAGGGAGCAGTGTGTAGAGGAGCTAAAGACGGACTCCAGAACAAGTCAGTCTCCATAAGCTCCCATGTTAAAATGTCCAACTTCACAGAAGAAATAAACATGCATGGCCACTGTGATTGGCGTAGGTGCAATTACAGGCTTGTTTGATTAGGCTAATCAATAACAGGACAGACAAGATAACGGCAGCCAGGTCTGCCACACTGAGCTTCACAACAACTCTTCAGAAACCAGAGGAAATACAATTACTGACTCAATGTTACTGCGTCAGTCTGTATGTGGAGTTTTGATGTTACTATGCCTGGTAAAACAGTTTGTTCTACTTCTGAGACCAGTGACACTGTAACAAACGTCTCTGTGGAATGAACAGATGGTCCATGGATCCCACATCTGCCCTCCAACATGAACTCTGAGTAACTCTGGAAACACATTGTTGCTGCTAAATCTCTACCTGAACACACCTTTACAACTCATACAACTGATTTTCTATCTATTATTGCTATTAACATTGGTAGCAGGCTAACAGTATTGTGAAGAGTGTGTGCTGTTTTACCGTTGATTAGGGTTGAGAGCAATAGCCCTGGGCTGGTCCAGGTCCATCCAAAAGAGGACCTTCCTGGACGTGCCATCCAGGTTGGCTACTTCAATCCGATTGGTCTCTGAGTCTGTCCAGTAGAGCTTTCTACCCAACCAGTCACAGGCCAACCCGTCAGGACTGTCCAGCCCTGATACTACCACAGTCTGACCAGTTCCCAGTGCCTCTTTAAGGGCTGCAATCAGAGAACATACACGGTTATTTATTAGCTTTTCTATTCTTCATTGCTATTTATGTTTCTGTATTAGCTTCACTAAGGTGAAGGAAAGATAATAAACACACAGGAAACAGTGTGCAGTCTTACAGTTGGATGACTGATTCCAGTGTGTCTGTTTGATGGCCTCCTCACTGACATCTGTCCAAAATATCAGGCCCTCAGCATACATGAAGTCCACGGCTGCTGCATCCTCCAGGTCACTAACAACAATGGCCGACTCACCCCGTATGCCCTCCGCGTCTACCAGCCGCACATCACGCCGGTTGGCAAAGAGGAGGAGAGGTGTGCCTGAAAATAGATAGAGATATTTCAAGTACAGTTTTTAGCACAATGACAGCATATACAAGGGTCTAAGGACAGAGGGTGTCACTCCCTGTACAGATTGTAAAGCTCTCAGAGGAAAATGTACTTTGTGACTTTGGGCTATACAAATAAAATCTGATTTATTTGATTTACACACATATACGTACATGTCCCAAATGTTGCAGTTGTGTTTTGTAACTGACTCATCACATCACACTTTTTGAAAGCTGTTTTAATAATGGCTTGATTATGGTTGAACTTAAAACAACTGGATCAATTTCATAACAACGTCTTTTCTAAAGTCAGAATGAAATGCACGTTTGTTTATGCATTAAGCTGATTTTGATCTTTTAAAATACTATGGTCCAGTTTTAGTTCCACTCATCAGTGCTGCTGATTGTTTAAAGGCTCAGTGTATCCTTCTTGCTTCTACACCCCCACAGTGAACAGCAAGTCACCAGAATATAAAACACACTCTGCCAAAATCAAATTCTGTTTGCACCAGACAGGGCTGATAATCATAAGTCCAACCATGCTGTCATAAACATAAAACCTCTCGCATTATTGCCATCTGGTGACAATTTGCAGAGGCCATCAAAACTAGTTTTACATCGATCTTATTGTCCTTGAATGTACCATACACTATCAGACAACACAAAAACAAGCTGGACTGGGGTGTTGTTTAGCTCAGTTCGTAGAGCATCCGCCCCATGTCCAAAGGCTCAGTCCTTGCTGCAGAAGCCCAGGGTTTGAATCTGACCTGTGGCTCTCTGCTGCATGTCATTCTACATCTCTCTCTCCACACATTTCCTGTCACTCTTCAGCTGTCTCTATCAAAAATAAAGCTTGAAAAGGCCAAAAAAATAATCTTTAAAAAAGAAAAAACAAGCTGGACTGCATGCAGCAAATGTTTATGTTGACTTATCAATGGCAGGAAAAAGTATGTGGCACACTGTCTGTGTGAGTTCTGGAATTTGTAGAGATGTTGTCCTCCCTCTGTTGGAGGCAGTAGCTGCCACAGCAGCTGCCACAGGGCTGTGACAGCTTGTGGTTTTGGCCTGGCAGGGTGGCAGAACAGCTACGCTGTGGTTTGGCATAACCATGCCTACTATAATCCCACAGCATTAAGAAACACTGCCAGTGTGGATGTTGTCCCAAAACAACACCCAGTACTCATAAGAGACAATACATTATAATTATTCTAATTAATTCATCATTAATCTAACAATATTTGACTTGAAACCATTCCCTTTACAGTCTACACAAGCAGCTTTGTTAGACCACAAGTTCTTATTTCATAGTCTTGTCAATGAGTAATCACATGGATGCCACTAAAAAGCTTGCAGACTGACTGGGGTAGAGAACAAATCTCCATTGGTGGAACGTTGAACTGAAAGAAGAAGCAGAAACACAACTGGACTGAAACAACACACAGGTCCAGAGCTCCTGTGTACTATAAGAGCTGAGAGGAGGTTGGTGTAAAGTGATCTGCCATCCATACGGTTCAGGGACAGAAACCTGCTGATTGACAGCACTGTTATGTTTCTCTTAAATCCATGTGAAGCTGATTGCACAGTGAGGTTAAGGTCAAAGTCAAGGTTAAGTCAAGGTGTGCCATTGTTAGATTGTTTGCACTGACTTGCAGTTCCTTAAACATACACTTGTATTGTGGGTTAAACAGTGTTTAAGCCATATTCTGTGAATATGACACACTGGACCTTAAACTGTTGTCTGTTTGCTTTTATATGCTGGTGATGCAGAAATAATATGCTGCTTCAAGGTCCATTGACCTATTGCTGATGATCCACTCATCATCTGGCTTAATCCTACCATCAGCATTCAAAGAAGCCATTAAACATCAACTGTCAGCAACATTTTCACACACTGCACTTGTGCTACTTCAACACACCAGGGGTTTATTTAAAAAATTAAAAAACATTAAAAAAAACATTAAAGTTAAGACTACATCATGGTAAATTTTCTTTTTGTTTTTTAGTTTCTGATCAGAAAGAAAGGAAACAGACAACTGCACTTCCTCACAAGGGAAACATCTCTGTTCCTTCCTCGCTCAGAGTTGCTCATAGAATCACTCCTAGACATGACGACTTCCAAATGTTTAGGCTAAGTTAGGTGCTCTGTGAGAGTATTCTCAGAATGTTGGTGAATACAGTGCACTGAGCTCCCTGAATGGTTGGAGGGTTAGAGTTATGAACATGATTTGATCTTCACTTCGTTTATTTCGTTCTTTTGGGGGACTTTTCAAGCCTTTATTTGGCAGAGACATTTTGAAGAGCGACAGGAATGTGGAGAGAGAGAGCCACAGGTCAGATTCAAACCATGGGCTTCTGCAGCAAGGACTAAGCCTTTGGACATGGGGCGGATGCTCTATCAACTGAGCTAAACACCGCCTTCACTTGTTTTTCAAGCAGAAATGTAAACATGTTTCAGACTCTAGTACTGTAAATGAAACATCTGGCTTTTGGACTGTTGACATGTGTTGACGTCATTGTCTGCTCATGATAACATTTTTCTGATGAGCAATAGAACTGTACAAGCCTGAAGCTCTACAATCTTCTCGGAGTACAGGAAGTACATACAGAATACATAGCACTGTTATGTAGACTGTTACAGCCTCAACCCTGTGCAAGGCACATATGTTAGACCCTGTCAGACAAACACCGTGTAACATAAATGTGCTTTTGTGTACAAGTCACAGCACTAACATCTCCTTACACTTTGGACTGAGTCTCAACAGCAGTAGCACACAGTTAAACACACAATGTTTCCGAGAAAGGAGAAGCTAGAAGGAAAGGTGGCACCACCCTGTGATGGTGGCAGAGGTCATCGAGTCATGGAATTAGGAGTTGATGCAATGTTTTGTTTTTTAATTATTGATGTAAATGTGGCTGAATGCACCAAACTGCACTTTTCTGTGCTATGTTGTGGTATGATAGGTGTAAGGCCATATTCAGACCAAAGTCCAAAGTTTGTGCTGGTAGTGCATTTTGTCTGTTTGAAGAAGTTGAGCAGGAACATCGTGCTGCGGTGGCCAATCAGTAGACCAGACGGCTCCATAGTCCCCTTGACATGTCAGTGAGACTGACACGGGACTCACACAGGAGGTGGAACGGAAGCGGAACGGAAGCGGAACGGTACTTTGCCCGGCACCAACTCACACCGGACGCGGCTCAGCCGCGAGCCGGCCGTATTCACGCGAGATCACGCGATCACGCGAGAATCCTGGACAGACCCCGCGATAAACTGTGTATAAAGAAAACAACAACAACAAACAGCTGACTTTGCTTCTCTGACGTGGAGGAGATTATAAAAAGCATCTGTTGTGTCATAAAGGATTGTGTGTTGTTCCACGTCAATAATTAGTCTCTCGTTGAGACCCTTTGATCGATCTTTGATCACCTGGTGCCACCGGTTATGACGTAATGTTGATGTGAAGTTGTAAAAAGCTACATGAACTGTGTATTGTGTTTTATTTTGAAGGGGGGCGGAAGTTTATTATGTTGATTCTCTGTCGGATTTCCTGTCTGGTGCGCAGTGCTCTGTTGAAATTTACGAGGTTTAGCCGCGGCTCGCGGAAGAAATAGAAATCCTGCGGAAAGCTCGCGCCGTGGCGCGGAGAGCCGCTTCTGGGACGCTTCTGATCCGCGTCTGATCCGCGCCCGGTGTGAGTGCTCTCATTGACTAGACTGGATTCTATTTGCTACGGTGACCGCGGCGGTGCCGTTCCGCTTCCGTTCCGCTTCCGTTCCGCGTCCGGTGTGAGTTTGGACCTTGAGCAATGTGCAGTGGATTCATGGACTAAACTCTGACGACCTGTTGTGTTCTGGGTCTGCTTATTCATGTACCAGCTTCAATCTGTGTGTGGCTCACAATTTACACTGCAAAACAGAGAGAGACAGAGAGAGAGAGAGAGAGAGAGAGAGGAGAGAGAGAGAGCATTGGTTGAGCGACATAGAGGGTGAATGACAGTGAGAGTGTCGGCCTAAATATATAATATATATATATATATATATATATATATAGATATATATAGATAGATAATAAAACACACACACACATACAGACACGAAATATCCGGTAATTTCAGTACATTTCATGGAAATTTGTGGGAATGAACTGGTAATTGGGGGTAAATTAGCATCATGATAAGATGATAAGCCTCATAAATGGTCATTGAAATTATGCTAGCTATAGCTTATTTAGTATCTAATTTATCAGCTTGCCATCTACTGTATGAATACATTTTCATGTGCTATAAGCAAGTCAAACATTAAAACCATACATACAAGCTAATAACCCAGTATATAAATAGGTTAGTAAGGTGAAATAAAAGTTGAATAAAGTAACTATAGAAGTTATTTTAGGCCAGGCTTAAAATGTGACACGTTTTAAAATTTGAATTCCATGTGGGGGTCCCTGTTCTGTTTGTCTTGTCCAAGGGGTCCGCGGAAAAAAAGGTTGAGGTTATGTTGCCTGTTAAGAGACAACTAATTTGTAAATTCCTGGTTTATTCTGATTAATTCCCATAAATTCCTGGTAATTCCCAAATATTCCCATGGAAAATTTCCAACTTTTACCTTTCCTAAATAAGGCATTGGGGGGGGGGGCTTGAAAAGTAAAAAGGGTCCCAAAAGAAGCTTCTAAAGCGTAGGCAATGCACTGCTGCACCCCTTTCTGTGCACACACACACACACACACACACACACACACACACACACTCTACTACTATTTCTCAGTTCTCCTGTTTTGTTCTGCTTGAAGAAAGCTAAAGCTAACAGGCTCTCTCGCTTTACATCTTATCGACCCCATCTTAGCAGGACCTGTGTGTGTGCATGTGTGTGTGTGCATGTGTGTGTGTGCGTGTTTGTGTGTGTGTGTGTACAAGGAAGGAAGAGATTTACTTTACACCTCTTCAGTTGGGACAAGAAAAATTTGGGCCTAGGGAACATATTTATACACCCTGTGTGTGTGTGTGTGTGTGTGTGTGTGTGTGTGTGAGGACACCCCACAGAAATCAAGGTAGACTGGCACAGACGTCCTCTCTTTCTCTCCCTCCACCTTGGTTTCTTCTCCCTCTCTCCTCGTTTCCTCCTCCCCCTGACTCGTCTATCTCCACCCATCTTCTCCTCCTCTTGTTTTCTCCTTTATTTCTCTCTCTTCTCTCATTCCTCTCTTTTCCCTCTCTCTCCATCAGACATGTATGAAATCCAAACAACACACAACCTCCTTGCGTTTCACACCAGAGCAACACAAACAGGAAAAGATATCAATCTCTTCCTTACATTCCTCCTCAGCGCTGTCACTAAATCTTTTCTCCTGACCTTCAGCCCCTCACATTTCCCTTCTAGACAAATCTTTTCCTTTCCCTGCTGCCAGGAGCCGGCCAACAAATATTCTTGTGCTTCTCATTCACTGGCTATCTAAACCTCAGTACTGTTTGGTACTAACCAATCAGCTGTATTTAATAGAGGCTTTGTTTTATTAGTGTTTGAATGCTGCTAATAAAAGATGTGAGATGTATCTTTATTTGAGATGATGTCATGTGTTTGCTCAGTTCATACAAATGATTACATTTCCTAATGAATGGATGCAAAGAGTAGAGAGAAAAGTATGAGGAGCTGCTCTGTTCTCAGTCAGCCTACGTCAGGTCTTGCCCTGTTTTGTTGAGTGCCGAGTGTGCCTCCAAGCAAACAAAAGAACAGGCTCAGTATACGGAGCCTGAATGCACTGAATGCAATGATCCATACAGTGCAGGCTAATGGAGACCAGTGTGGAAATCACCTATTGGTTGTCGGCGGAAAGAGAAACTACCAAGGGTTCCCAGGGCAAAGTTTTTTTGAGGGGGTGGCCCACCCAAATAGACTAGCCCACACCCAAAAGATCCATTTTTCTATTCACAAGTCAACAGAGTACTGTTTTTAAAACATGTCTGTGTGGCTGCTTGAAGAGAGAAGAAATGATACATTTAACGTGATACACAGTCGTATGAAATAAAAGCATTCAGCTGATTTTTCACTTTGCCTTCCCTCTCGAGACAGGGCAGGATGAAGGTACAGTCACATGTCACATTCACGCTATCAAAGAGACTAAAGCTGAAAGCCTGGGGACAGACGAACTATACCACAGATTAAAACATCATTTCAACAGTTAGTCCAATTAAAGTCAGAATTAGAACTTGGAGTGACTTCTAATGCAAAGCTGCTGATAAGAGTGAAGACTGCGTCAAAGACACAGCACTGTGAGCCACATTACGCTGCTCATCTGCAAACCGTGCATTCCTCCACCTGTATGTGAGCTTGATTGGATGTCCAGAGAACAGACACATGTACAGCTAACAGTACAGGCTATCATTAGCAGATTCATGACGAGCATATCAAGCCCGCTAACTTTCAAACATACGGTTAAAGAGAGACCTGGTCTTAGTATACATACTGCCATTTACAGAGTGATCCAACTGTCCACACACACACACAGTGCTGTGATGTTTGCTGATGTTTTTGTCCAGTGGGTGTGAAGTGTGCGTACATGTGGTCACCTCAGTGCAGAATGTAGGACATCATTCTCCTCAGCCTTCACTCTGTTAGTGTGAGCAGATGCTGATTAAGTCAGACTTGTGCATTAACTGTCAATCAACATATTAACAGTGGAGGTTTTTGGCAGCTATCATTCTTGGCTGTTGTAATGGCAATATGATGTGGACGTGGCCTGTCCATGCTGAGCTGTGGCAGATCACACACCACAGCACTTCATTCCACCTCACACTCATCACACACTCATCATTCTGACACTTAACCCTGTCACCTGTCTTAACCTTTGACCCTCCCAGAGTAAATCTTTGTTGTCATGATGATATGGTTAGAAGGTCATAGCTGCTGTCAGTTACACAGTTTACAGTCATAGAGGTTGTATTACTGTTCTGTTCTGAGCGCTCATATTTGACACGCACACAACTGTCATAAATTCATTTTGTAAATGGAGAAACATCATAAATGGTAATGTCAAATAATTCACCTTCACAACAATATGACTCCACTTCAAACAGGCCATTGATATTCATATCTGAGGTTCATGGTGCATTACAAGGATTGGAGATTTTATACATGAACCTAATTGAAATCCTAACAGAAGCAACTGTGTGTGCGTGTGTGTGTGTGTGTGTGGGAAATGTAACTAAACAATTGTTGTGTCAATGTTGTAAAAGACATTGCAGACACTAGCTCTGTAGGATATTATACTAAATGCTCTTAATAAACTAAATCATCAGTATATATGTGATATATGCGATGGCAGAGGAGGTAAGGAGGAGTGCTTTGTAGGCACAGATGTGTTTGCAGTGAAGGTTGGTACAGAAACAAAGTGTGAAGCTGTCGTCCAGGGTCTGGAGGTGTTTGACGGAACAGTATCTCACAGATCTTTGTTTTTTCATTTATATCATTTCTGCCATTGAATCATCCTGGTCGCGTTATGAATTTGACCTTTAATTTGAGTCTACTGCTTTAGCAGAGACATAATGAGAGGCAGAATCAGTGAGATATTTAGTATACATTCATGTGAGTGGAGAGGACATGAACACTGTAATAACTTGACAGTGTGAGCAGGAAATCAAATCATCAGCACATCTGGACTGGACGTGCTTTGATGAAGCTCTGCAGTATATGTATGTATATGAACATAATATCAACATGAAGCTTGATTTATAAGACAGCAGCAGGCCAATAAGAGCCGATGTAATGCCTTCCATCCATATGAGCGCAGCTCGGCTCCGCCTCTGACTCACATGGAGCAGTGACCACAAACATCCAGCGGAGAAAGTAACACACAAACACACCGATCATCCACCGGGAGATGATCCACCGGGAGATGATCCACCGGGAGAGCATCCTGAACGTGTCCAGCACACGCGCGCGCGCACACACACGCACACGCACACACACACATCCCCACTTCTTTTTACTATGAAACTATGAAAGTCTGCCTGACACCCGACACCGAGCAGGAATGGCTGGAGCTGCCGAGGCCCGAGAAAATAGCCCAGGCTGCCTTCAAACCTCAAACTCCCACTCCGACACAAACTCCAGAAGTGTCCCGGCGGCACAAAGCCCCGCACACCGCTCACTGCCTTTGAGCCTCCGCTGTGTCGCGCACACTGGTGCAAAGTTTCGACACTTTCGTTGCAACTATTTTGTTGTTGTTGTACCCTTGGGACATAAAAAGCTCAACTTCGAGCCGAGGAGTCACAGGGAGCGTTTCTAGCTGCTCCTAACGTGGAAAGAAGCACACCGACACAACCGGAGCACTGCACGGTAACTACTGAGCTGTTACCAGTGTGGGTCCGGGCGGCTCCACGGTCTGTTCCCTGAGGATCCATGTTGTGAACAAAAAGTCAACGTACCGTCAACCGCCGACAGCAGGCAGCTCCGCAGCAGTACGAGCACCAGCAGACCGCCCATTTCAAGTCCTCTGCGCGTTAGACCCATGACTCCCGCTCCATGTTCGGGATTCACTCGGAAAGATGTCGACTTTTCCGTGTGTACATGTACACACCTGGGCCTGTGTTCCCTTCTGCTGCTCGGTATGTGTCTGCACGCGTGTGTGCGGTTCCGTGCGTGTCCCTCTCTACAGACTAGACTTTTCTCCCCAGTTAAGGCGCTCGCGCTACTTTATACTTTGGACTGTCGAGCTCGCGCACGGAGAGAAAGGGCAGGCGGACGTGGTGTGACGTCATCCGACACGAGGCAGTAAAATTCTTTAGTGATCAGTTTATTATTAATGAAGTAACACCTCGAGAGCGGTGCTGCCTCGCTGTGAGCAGAGCACACACACAAAGTATGCAAAGTGTCCTCACTCTGTTCAAAGTCAGGCTGAAGACATGACAGAAAGAAGTGTTTACTTAACCACACAAAACTTATTAGCATTTTCTGCCTTTCCTCCATAAAAGAGGCATTGTTTGAGGGCCTGTTGGAGCTGTTCCATAACCACAGAAAAGTGACTGCATGCAGGATTACTAAAAGCCTGTCCTCAGTGGAGATGCCTTCATTGCTGCCATAATACCAAACAAAAATGGATGCATATTTAAAGGACACCACAGAATGATCAGAGTCTACGTAACACTTCACAGCACTAAGTCACACACCACCAACTCATTCACTGATCTTGGTGAAACTGGATCATATTTGATGGAGAAAATATTTGCTGGTTTTTCCTCTGGCTTGATTTTTGGCTGTTTGCAAAGTTTTTAATCATTAGTTATGTAGTCATAATAAATACACATGTACACATGTCCATTTTTACACAGTGTTGCTTTCATATATCTCACTCCATCACCCAAAATAATGCAAGACCTTCACGAGAAGATTGTAACTGAAAATTCAGAATGCAGTGAGGGAATTACAAAAGCCTGACTTCATCCTTAACGGATAATGAGGATTTTAAATTCCAGTTGACACTGAACACTTTCCCCGTTTTTCAGGTTTGTAAATGATAAAAAAAGTGTGCACAGTTTGAAATGTCTTGAATTTGTACTGTCTCAGACTGTGACTGTGATTTAACAGAAATATTTACTGCTCCAAAAAACAAAACAAGAGAAAACAATGTGATTTTAAAATGTACAAATACAAAATAAAATACAACATATTGTATAATTCAACCTTCATTGTACAGCCTGCTTTACATATGTAGACCAGTTTCTGTTTCAGACAGAGAAGGGCTTACCAACAGGGTGAGGCCTCAGGGCAGTTGCTCTGTGTGGTAATTAGTTTGTGGTAATTTAATTAATTAATTTGTTTGTTAGTGCAGTATGCACCACCAAAGTACATTATAAAGTGGAATGATAGGGCCCTTAAGGCAACACCTGCATTATTACCTAATAACTGAGCTCTATCTTGTAGCATTTAAAATCCAGAAAAACAAAGCAACAGATTTAAAGAATCAGACTGAGAGTGTGAAGGTGGCTACTATTGCCTGATTAGGTTCATGTATTCTTTCTGCAGTCATTGTTACATTTTTCCAGTAGCCTGTGGTTTATCATACTGCGCATTACGTTTTTTAGATTTTTGCAATTACCAAGTCACATTTCTGTTTATCTTAGAGAGTCAGAACAACAAAAGTCAATCTGTTACTTTCCTTTTTTTTTTCTCAAACTCAACCACCACCAAACTTTGGTGTATTTACACACCACTTTGCACACATTTACATCCTTTAGTCAATTTATGTTCAAAAACCTAAGATAACTAACAAGTAAAATTAAAAAATGTCTATAGTCCTTATTGGGACATAGAGCACATTCCTTGATGAGGTAGAATCAGAACGTTTTGTAAATGTGGTGTTTACATGGTCATGGAGTTGGATGTCTGGATGTATCTACAGAAGATCACCAGAGATGGATCAGGCATGCAAAAAGAGTCCTTCCCAGATGTACTGCAAAAGCTGACCTAAGGTGTGATGTGAATGTGAACATGGCTTAATACACACTCAAAAAAAGAAATGCAGGCCAAAATTCAGGACTGCATTTCAATTATGTAAACTATTAATAAACTCAATGTGCTTCCACTACACAGCAGTGTAGTAGTAACCAGGTTTATGCATTCAATATTAATAAAATCAATTTGTTTGTCAAAACCCAACAGAGAAAATGAATGCAGACATTTTAAGTTTATTAGTACTATTACATAAATCTTATTAACTGTTTTTTTTTTCATTCATATTAAAACCATGTAATTCAAATGGATGGAAATTTTCTATGTAATTGAAATGCATAAGTGGCCTAAAAAATATTTTGGAGTGCACTAGTCTGTCCAGTCATACTAATAGCACTAATAAACTCTAAAAACTGAATGCATACACCAAGCTACTGTGTAGTGGAAGCACATTGAGTTTATTAGTACTATTACATAAATCTTATTACTTGATTCACATCAAGTTTGTTAGTTAATTTATATTAAACCTACGTAATTCAAATAGATGGAAATTTTCTGTGTAATTGAAATACATAATTGGTAGTGCAATCATTTGTTATATTTTATGTTTATGTTGTCTTTGTTTGAGTCAAAACCCTTATATGTTTACACATAACACAAAAATGGCAAAAACAAAAATGTATATATATTATATTTTACATATGTGACATATGTAAAATAAGGTAAGCACAATCCATTTGATAAAGAAGTGACATTATTTTTGTTGTAACAGAATCTTGGTTTATCTGAGATAGAATCAACAATATTTATCATACAGCACATGAATCAACACGCATGTCTTCACACACCTGTTTAAATGAACCCAGGGTGGGATTGTTGGTGTATGGACCATCAGTGCAGAGTAGTTCACACAGTTCAGTGACATATTGATGTCTGCCATTTCAGCCATAACAACAGTGTGGATAAACAAAGGCTCATCAGAGAATTACATTTTGGATTTTCTTTCAACCCTTACTAATTTAATCATAGGCTCACTAATATATACATATGACCACAACTGTCATGAAGGCACAGACATTCTTACAGCTTACCATCATATTTCAGCTTCAGCTGGTATAGCTGCTGCCAAAACAATTGTGTCTACTCGATGGAAATAAGCCCCCCTCCCAGTGCATAATGCGTAGTATTTCACTTTTTTTGGACACATTTCTTTTAGAGAGTTCAGATGTTAGAACACACACTGCCAAACAGTGTAATATCAATCTGTAGGAGAACAGATCAAGCCTTTGATTATCCAGCGTGTATTTGAACCAGGTGTAGCTGTTGGAAGGTTGTCCTGTTTTGTATGTGTTGAGTATTAAGATCAAACTATTACAAGTATGTGGGTGCTTTTCTTTTTGGGTAAGCCTGCTGAAAAACAGCTTTGTTAGTTTGTTTATATTTTGTCTAAAACACTTTAGCAGTAGTCATTTAGAAATGACTGTGATATTGTTCTCTAATTGTTTTGCAAGAAACATGTTATATTCAGTGTCAGCGTGGTTTCCATTGAAGTAAAAAGTTCCAGTGAACTGTGAAGACTGATATTAATCCCGTCCTCTTACTCTGAGAAGCAAATAATACGTGTGTTTCCCAAAATGGTCAACTGTTCCCTTAAGGCAGCTCTTACTGGTCTAGCATACAATGATATTTTACAAATAATCAGAGTCCTGGCTACATTTACGCCCTGGGCGAACTACCTATGGATTGCGCCCTGGGCGACCGCCATTGCCCATAGCAAAAACCGGCCCTGCAAATTATGTTCTTCCAACATTGTGTTAGCAGATTGTGTTTGTCTCTTTCCTGTTTCTACACGACAATGCCCCTGTGTACAAAGCCAGCTCCATAAAGAAATTATTTTCCCAGTTTGCTGGGAAGAACTTGACTGGCCTGCACAGAGTCCTGATCTCAACCTCATCCCACACCTTTGGGATGAATTGAAACGCAGACTGTGAGCCAGACCCTATCACCCAACATTGCTGCTGGATCTTAGTAAAGCTCTTGTGTCTGAATGGGAGTAAATCCCTGCCGCAGGTTCCAACATCTGGTGGAAGACCTGAAACCCGAGGCTGCACATTAATGGGGATATTGTTCAGGTGAACACATACATTTGTAGTCATGTAGTGTATATTTAAAACTTACAAACCGTGTGTGTGTTTGTCCCTGTTTGTGAAGTAGCGGTTTTAAATGAATCTTGGTAGTATAAAAGGGACTGGGCTTCATGTATCAACTTGTCATCTGTACACATTGGCTTTAAAAACATCTTGATTGCTTGACTGCACATCTGGCCTGCAATGTTTTTCACTGCTATACATAACAATAGATCTTCGCTAACATCTTCCAAGAATACACAGTACAACAGCAGAACATTCATCCTAACTGAATAATGAGAATGAATTATTTGGTCTTACACTGGACTTCACATGGCTCAATGTGTTCAAAACAAAAGATAGACACACCGCTGCTTGATGGAAACATAAATGAAACGTCCCAGATCTCTGTCTTCATGCACACCTAAAGCCAAGCCAGACCTGGCATCGCTCCTCTCCTTTCTGAATGCCTTGATTCTCTGCTCCAACTGGCCTCCACTCTGAAGGATCTGCAAATTCAAAGCATATGTTCTCCTCCTCTGCCTCTCCATGTACATGTGAGAGAGGCAGGCAGCTTATTCCACACCACAGAATATTAAGTACAGAGCAGGTAGTATTGTTTTAGCTGTGGTGGTTGGATTATCTGTGGCTGTAGTGGCACTTCTGTAGCATCACATTTCATTTTGGGAAGTATTCAGATACTAGACCTGTATTTGATATTTCACTAAAGTAAAAGTACAGAAGTATTATCAGTAAAATGTATGGATATCAAAAGTGAACATACATATCATGAATAGTCGAGTCTTCTCAGTGACTGTTACTGTGAGTAAGCGCTTCTTCTTTTGCCAAGATAATCCATAAAACACGTGTGACATTGCTGACAAGATGCTAATTAAACAGCAGGACTATGACCGTGTGCTGGTCACAATAGAAGGTCTGTACACTGAAACAGGTTTTGTTTGCTGTTTTGTCATTAAGAGCCCTTTTCTAAGTAATGGGGGGGTCCAAGTCCATGTCCTACACACATTGTTTTGCTGCTCTTATCATCAAGATTACACAGTTATACAGCATGTTATATAGTGCCTCTGTAGTCTTCCGCCCACTCAGAGCACTTTTTCACATCTATTCTATTCAATTCACACTAACACAACACATTCATACACTGATGGCATTAGCTGCCATGCAAGGTGCCAACTGCTCATCAGTTTTAGAAGTTAAATATTCATACGTATTCACGCACAGCAATTTGGCGTTTGGTATCCAGGGACATAGCATATCGACATCCAGAGAGCCGAGGATCGAACTACTGATTAGCCATCTGATTAGTGGACAACCTGCTCTCCCTCCTGAAGAGGGGTCATAAGGATGCACTGGGAGAGTGAAAGTGTAAGCATTACACAACCGGGGCAGTCTGCACATTTGTAACCAACTGATGGTAAGTAAACAACAAGTTTCAGTCATTAGCAGGCAATCAGACACTCAGGTGTGTGTTATTTACACCTCTATTTAAAAAACATTCACTGCAATGTCAGAGGGCGGTCTACACTAATTACAATTGGCCAAACACAAGGAGAGCCATGTTCAATCTACAAACACTATAAAAATAGAAGCAGTTGTTGAAGAGTCAGCCCTTGTGTTTAGCCATCAGTGAAGACGTATGCGGGTAAAGAGCGAGCAAGTCTAGCTGCGCAGGTTCACCAAGCACAGGAAACAGATTCTTGCCAACTCTCACAGTATTAAAGTATGTGCCTCTCCTCTATGCCTTTTGTTATCACCGGTCCATGCAAATAAACATAATTTTGTCAAGATATGCAGAAATCTGACTAACCTCCAGCCTCTAAAACAGTCTTCACACACTATAGTCTCCTTTTCCATGGGCTTATGGAACTGCCAATGCACATTCAACAAAACTGATTTCATTGTAGCCTATACTAATCACCTTCCTCTGGAGCTCTTCACTGAGACTTGGATCAAACCAGAGAACACAGCCACCCCAGCTGCGCTTTCCACTAATTACACATTCCCCCATACCCCCCATACATCTGGCTGAGGCCTGCTAATTTTCCAAAAATGGAAATTCACTCCGCTGTTGCATTAAACCAAATATGATACATTCAAACACCAGTTAAATGTGGGACAGACATGATCCGATATAATTATTCTCAGGTCAAGACACTGGGCGACTGCATGTATGGTGGGGCCACTTTGGTGGCATGGTTTGGTTCCACTTGTCCCTTTAGGGGGAATGGTCACAGCAAAATAATACAAAGTTGTAATAAGTAATATTCTGCCTATTTAACTTAGAATTCTTAGTAATATGTTCTAACACGTTGGACAGCTGCTACCATTAGATTTTATCATGAAAGTTCTATTTCAGTTCTTTATTTTATGCATCAGGCCATACTGTACCATAGCATATCTATTCTTTGTGCTTCTATGCTTGCCAGCCTGGCCCTGGAATGCTGTAATGAAACACATTTTCTTTCCCCCAGTCACCTGCAACCCACAGCCGCCGGCCTCGCTTTGATCCACACACTGTTCTCTACAAATATCAAAACGATCTCTGCATTGGTCTGCACTCTCACTGTATAAAGACTGAGGCTTAGAAGTGTAACAAATACCTTTCTCTTTCTCTGTGCATAACAAGGAACAGGTGAAGCTCCCAAGTGTCTGAGGCCACAGCGAGGAGAGCGCTTTACAAAACACACACAACTCTTTCACATGTCTTTAATCAGACTCATACTCAGCTCACTTCACATTGCCAGTCACAGGCTGCTTTCACCTGCACTATGATGGGTTATGACACTGTAGAAGATATTTCTGTATATAGATTTCAATGGAATCTCATTACAGACTGCATGTTTTTGTATGTGTATGCTGCATCCAGAGATGGGCAAAGATGGGGCGGTGTTAAACTCATTTGGCAGAGCAGCCATCCCATGTCCAAAGGCTCAGTCCTTGCTGCAGAAGCCCAGGGTTTGAATCTGACCTGTGGCTCTTTGCTGCATGTCATTCTACATCTCTCTCTCCACATTCCTGTCACTCTTCAGCTGTCTCTATCAAAATAAAAGCTTGAAAAAAAAATCTAGATGGGCAAAGAAACATTCAAGTGTATCTTCAGATAAAATAATGTATTTGTATTTTCAAAATACATGACTGGCTTATGGGCTTTCTGAATTTGTATAAAATAGTGAACATTCTGATTTCTTTCAAAAGGTGCACAAGTTGCTACACAAGGTTTGAGTTGCAACCCTACATGAAGGAAGAACACGAAGTAGAATGCTACTTTATGTAAGCACACATGTAAAAGTAACAACAGGAAAATGCTTGTAAAAGCTCTACATACTGTGTGGTATACCTATGGTTGCCACAAACAAACTTTTCAGGTATTTCTGGTGTTAACCACCTGCTACAGGTGGAGTATTATTGCTGCAAATGAGAACAGCCTTTCAGTTATGTTGGGTTGTGTTAAATTAAGTAAAAAAGAGCTTGATCAGCGTGTACAGTTCCAGGGATTTTATTATACATCCATGAGCAGATTCCTTCTGGTGTCCTAGAACACTTCCTTTCAAATCAAAAGCCTTTTTTCACACAGTCCAGCTAAGTTAGCCACCTCAGTGACACTTTATCTTGATAGTCTGCCTACAGGTAATAGGGAACAAGAAACATCTCTTCAATGGGTTTATTACTGGGACACTTAATGGATACTGTTGTCATGTCCACCTGTGTTTTTCCAGTTGTGACAAGCCAAAATGTCTGCTGTGGAACCACTCGCTGTGCATTTCACCTAGTCTTGTTTTCTATTTCTATAAACCATGGAGAAAGAAAATACAAAATGACTTTTCACCCCTGTCATATACCAATTACAAAATACTCAGGTAATACTCAAATAATTGAAATACATATTTCAAATACAGGTAACACTACCCCTCTGACTGTAAAAACACATGTATGCATTAGGTGAGCTAAAGATCTGTAGTTCTTTAAACTCTAATCAGTTTTTGAAATTCAAATGAAAATAATCTGCAGTGACAAAGCTGAAGCTGACAAATATATTAGATATTATTATTTGAAGCCTCCCTGGACTCTTTCTTAGTCAAGTCAAGTCATATTTATTTCTAAAGTACATTTAAACACAACTTAAACTAAGCAATGTGCTCGAAAAACGGACATTTATAAAGTCAAAAGAAACATACCAACTGGATTTAAAACATAGATGGAGGGAGCACATCTAATATCTATGCTAGAACTGCTCACACTTTAATTCCAGTCAATATCTCTGCAGCTGCAAAGACAGGCCAAGGAATACAATAGTCCAGTAACAACAAAACTGATTTATTAATGAGGACAGAGGTCAGAATCAAAGATTCTCAAAGGCTTACTTGTGAGTTCACATTGAGTGAGGTGTACTAGCATACTGGCAAGATGGCTTCTGGTCTTAGAGGGACCAAGGAGAATAATTTCAGGATAGGGTACTTTACATTATTGTTGGAGGTACAGCTGAGAATCATCAGCGTTATACTTCCTAATAAAGTTTCCAAGAGTGGCCATGTGCACACTAAATAGAACTCTCTCACTTGAAGGCAGTGAGAAAACACAGCACTGACATATCATTACCTAATGCTTCAAGGACCAGTGTGCAGGATTTAGCTATATCTGGTCGTCTAGTTGCTGATTAAAATCCCCACCATTCACCCTCCTGTTCCAGTGAGGAAGAGGAAAAATACAGTTACAGCAAAATGCATGAAAGTCATAAAATCCCTTCTCTTTGTTGTGTTTAGTTTGCCCGTTGTGGGCTACTGTAGAAACATGGCAGTTTAACATGGTGGACTCTGTGGACCTGAGGTGTCTGTGGATATTAAAGGCTCAATCTGAGGCAACAAAAACAGAACCATCTTTATTTGAAAGATTAACAATATGTAACAAACTGTTATGAATATTAGATTCCATTTCTATATTCTACAGTGTGTAATATTTATATATAAATATTACACACTGGACTTTTAAAATGTTGTTCATTCTGTCCAGCACTCACTCCTACACTTCTTATAGGATGTGATGTATGTTGCTCTTACAGTAGGTCCATCAGCAGAACTTTAAATTCTAAAACCTTGAATTGTTGTCCCCTTGTGTTTTCGTCAGCTGCTTATTGGATGATGGCTAGAACACAAGTGGAGATAAAGAGAACATACAAGCATATGTGGCACCAGGACACTGGCAGGGTTACATGTTGGTCTCTAATCTAAATTTAGAGACGATAATCAATCAGCTTGAACCTTCCTTCAACCTGACTGATGTACAATAGAAACGATTCACAGTAAAATACTGAACATCTTTTTTCTTCATTACTTCATTACACTTGTTTCACCACCTAACTTCCACCTCATTTACTGTTACTCTTCATGCATTATATGTATTTATTTATTTATCATCTCACTTTTCCTTTTTCCTATTGAACATCATCCTGTCGGTGGACTGACTTAATGTCCATTAAAGGGAAACAGAGCAGGAACAGAATGGGAAAAAGGAGAGGAAGAGAATGAAAGAACAAGCAAACAACAAAATGATTGAGTATTTTTCATGACGTGTGCTCAGTGTGTGTGAATGGGTAATGGTGTGACTCATGAAGAAATATGAAGACTAAAAATCAGTGCTAGAACTCTGCCAGGAAAACTTTACCTTGTTCTTTTTCTCACTTAATTTTACTCTTACTTTACTTCCCTCCTTTACTTTTACCTACAGAAGGGAAACCGTGCCTTGTGATGGAAAGTGAACATTAAAAAAGAAAAAAAAACAGTCAATGCTGGGCCATGTCATACTTATTGTCTGGCTGTCACAGAGATCCCCATTAAAGAAGTCCTATTATGCTCATTTATTTTTATTTCTCAAATAACTGAAGACAGATTGAGCAGGTAGGTATGTACTGCAGGTAGATGTACGTGGGTGTGCTAACCTCATGGATGATGATGATGATGATGATGATGATGATGATGATGATGATGATGAGCCTATCCCAGCTGACTCTGGGCGAGAGGCGGGGACAACAACAAGCATTCAACTAGGAAGCATCTTGCTGTGAGGCGACAGTGCTAACCACTGCACCACTATGCCACCCTGCAGTTGACTATATAAAGAAAAAAACAAAAAACATGGAAACTCACAGGGAGCTCACTCAGAGCTCACAGGGATTACGTTACATGCACATTTACTTTTACTTTTGATTTTAAGATCACAATTTGATAAAAAAAATAAATAAAAGTGTGACACTCATTCATCGTGGACTCTTCACATGGATAATATATCCCTGGTTACATTTTTAACTCCTCATGGCTGACCAGTAACTGTGTGAAGTGGGTGTGAATATTGTTTCACAGTGACACAGTGCAATCCTCTTGGAGCTGGATCACACTTTGCATCCCGTTTACACCGTTTACACGAAGAAAGGTTGGCTGCAGTGTGTCTGTTTGAAGAGACTTTTTCACATTGAAAAGTTGAGACAAGTTCAACTTGGCACCCACTGAGGTGCCAGAATTGTTGATTGGAGACACACACCTGCTGCAACCAAACCACTGAAAACAGCTGAAGAAATGCCCTGTAGTGCTTTGGAAAAGTCAAGTGCAGTAATCACATTATTGAATGTCATCTGTTTCACAAGCTTGGCCTGGAGACGGGGCAACCTGAAACAGGCATTTGAAGCCAGAAAGCTGTGTTCTCACAGTTTTCACACTTAATGGCTCCCATGTTTCCCTCTTAAAACTTTTGTTTTCCCTGAACCTGAAAAGCCCTCCTGTGGTGTGAATATTTGTGTGTGGTTTAGTTGCCAGTGTGGGTGTGCTGTGTCTTGGGTGCATGTGGGTGTGCATGCAGGGAGTAATTCATGTGTACAGTACATACAAGAACAAACCATACAGAGGTTTGAACCAAAACACCAACATGAAAACCTGCTTGTCATATTACAATACAACACACACACACACACACACACACACACACACACACACACACACACACACACACACGGCCCTCTCCAAACTCTGAATCCTTCAACCTACTCGCTGTTGATGTGCTCATTTTGTTTGTAATTATTCATTTAATTATTAATCCTGACTAACATTTCCCTTCATTAAGGGTGGTACCCTGAGGTATGAGTCCTAATTCATAATTATCTTTTCATAATCTTGGTTTGCCACAGCAGTCAAGCAGACAAGTACACTGTAGTGAATTTTTTTTAATCAATATATTCATCAAATTTAGCTGAAGCCATATAGTTATATAGTTGCAGTTAAAGTTACATTAAGATTAACATTACTATTGCTGCTTATTCAAGCTAATCCACACACACACACACACACACACACACACACACACACACACTATAGCACGCCACCATAGCTCATCTCAGGGTGGCGCGCGCCTTCATGTGTGTTCGTCTCCCTCACATCTTCAGACCGGCCTGATTCCCAGCAAACATAAACAGGACGAGCGTGCTGCTTTCAGGAAGTAGTCAGCCCTCTGCAGAGGGCTCTTTGTGTCTCGACCTCCGTGATTATTGTGAGACATGACTCATAAACTGCCTAATAAAACACTTCTAATCTCCGGGAACCAACACTTTCTAACCACATTAGAATCCATACCAAACACACCTAATAGTGTCAAATTATTCTGATAAGAATATTTGAAGAGGACGGGCTGGGCTGTTTGTTCTGCTGACAAGCGTTTTGAAAGGTTACATTCATGTTGGACATGCTGTCCTACTTGTTTTTGAAGGAGCGATATCATGATACTGTAACACTGCTGTTATCACTGCTCACAACCTCCAGCCCCAACATGTGGCTAGTTTCTGAGTTATATAAACAACGTTTTATTCTGTATCATTTTAAATGAAGTCTATTGATTAACAAACATGTATTTAGGAATATGCCCTATTGCTATAGACTCAATAAAATATCTCAGCACTTACTGATAGCTGTCATGGAAATTTGTACAAACATTCATCAGCCCACAGCCTACTCACTTTTCCTCTCAGGACACCATGAAGCTGGCATACTACAAGAGGAACGTGAAGCCAATAAACATAAATAGAAATAAACAATAATAGTTGATAAATATGATTAGAGGATATAAAACACAGTATGTACAATAGTTACTGAAATGACTACTATACAGTTGAATGTGCAAAGTTGACAGTACGAAATGTTCAAGAGGTGTGTGTGAATGTAACACATGGGGGTATAAGAGTGAGGGTCCTGGACCTTATAGATGATGGGACAGCACACCATCAGCCATCTGCAGCACCATTTCGATCATCCTAGTGTTGCTTTGGCGACTTTTCCTCCAGGTCAAAATTTCTGTGTGTGCAGCATTTTCCTGCAAAAGTGACGACATTCCCAGCAGCCTGGCTGCTTTTGAGACTATTGCTTCTTACTAAGATGTGTCCCCCAGACATACTGCATGCAGATAGGACAGGGTGTATACAGTTTTTCTTTGTGCACAATGACATACTGTGGCACTCGAAATCTTTTCTTGACTTGTTCTGGCAGACTGGCCAAGTTCCTCAAAGCGAAAACATAAACATTTTAACAATTTAGCAGTCTGTTAACAGCTCATTTTATTTATCAATGTATATGCATATACACCAAGTTACATCATCATCTATAACATGAATTATATCTTTGTATATGACAATACATACAGTACATAAAAATACAATACAATTTTTTTAACTCACCCGTTCAGGTGATATTAAGACTTGATTCTGTGCATAATTAACAGTGTGACTGCTTTGATTGACAAGTACGTGCTGTCACAGATGGCTTATCAGAGCAGCCGAGCGTCATTCTGCTTGCCTTAGGTCCACCAATGATCCATGTTACATGTTGTGACTCTTGTTCTCCAAACATGGCTTAGGCTGTGCACTGAAAGGCAAACTTATAACAAAGATTTTTTGTGTGTTTTGATAATAAGCAGTGAGGTATATTATTTTCTTTTTTGAACTTGCATATCTTTTATTAAGATAGATCTGGAAAGATTGGAGCTGTGGGGCCTGGCCCAAACCACAAAAACAGTCCCACACAGAAACACTATATAGCTTTGGTCATATTGTGTTTTTATTTCACCCTCAATGATCCTTCACTCCATGTGAGGAGACAACAGTAACACCAATACAATCATTCTAATAATTCAGGAAATGTTTGGGGAAGACAAGAAGCTAAATATTAGTTTCATATTTGTGAGGTGTTGTTAGCCTTGTTCTCTGGTTCTGAAACTGTGGTACGTGTACCACTGGTGGTACGCAACCTCCCTCTGGTGGTATGTGCAGAAATCATTTAAGGAATCCAATAGATTTTAAAGAAACATGTTACATTATTAAAATACAACAATATAATACATAATGAAATAAGCTATGACATCACTGGAATGTAATTAGCATTCCCTGTCATAGTTTGTTTCACATCAGTCTACGCGTTCACATTCATGCACATCAGGCCTGAAGTTGCTTGCATGAGCTGTCTGTAACATTGATTACATCTGTCATAATGGTGCTCCTTGGAGAGCTTTCTATTTTCTGAGGTGGTAGACTGATCTCACTGCGCTGACTGCCCTGTAGCCAGCATGCTCATGGTTAATTGCAGGTTTGCAACAGAACCCAAAATCTGGTCTCCCACCACTCACCCTTTCCCCCCTAACTTTAGACCTCATTGCATGAAGGCTACACACGGCGTTGGCACTGGACGTTAGCACTGGTCTGTAAAGTCTGCGCTCTCAGATCTAAAGTCTCTCAGGTTGAGGTGTCTGCTCAGACTGATTGATCCGCCCAAAATTTTAACGTTTTACATATCTGTGAATGTTACGAGAATTTTTAAGGAAGGACCCTTGTGTTACAGGAATTTTTAAAGAAAAACCCTTGAATAAGGAAGACTGAATTCAAAGTATCAAAGTTTAAGTTGAATGTATTATTCTTGTACAAGAAGGAGTGTTTAACAGTGCAACACACAGAGGGGGTTACAGAGAAAAGGCTCCCTGAGGAGCTCTATCAGTAGTATAAAAGAGGTGTTGGCAAACTTTGAGACCTCTGTTAAAATGAAGGATTATCTGGCTGTACACCTCCACAGTTTGTCTGGTGAGAACAATGAATATGATGGCGACCACTCTCTGTTCTTCTGAATTGTTTATTCAAGAAATGGAACAGTAGTTTTATGTGTGTGTGTGGTAACTGCAAAAACAATAAGAAAAGTATATGAACAAATATGAAATTTTAAACATCTGAAATAGTAATGAATAAAACAGTATGATATGAATAAACAGTGTGAATAATGACGTATATGATGATGAAGTGAGACAGGTGATAAAACACACAGAAACACCACACGTGATAAATTGAACAAACAAAATACAGTACTCACTTCTTATGGACGCACACAGAATATGAAAAGAAAAAAACACCATCAAAAATCTGAAAATGAGTGATAAACCCTGAACTCGAATGAAAAAGAGTGCCAGCAGTGTCTCCCGTAACCACAACTGAAAAGAAAGAAAAAAGAGCCTGCAAAAGGTCACTTCAATTAAGGCACTTAATTGCCGAACTGTCATTGGTCCAGGCGGTCACGGGCAGCGCATGCACACTGAATGGTGCTACGTAAGTTGGTGACCTTCTGAACAAGTAGGTTCTTATACATTTTTTTAAAATGGGCTGTCTCAGACACCTCCCACCTGATGAGTCTGCTCAACAATGAACATGATGTATCAAAATGACACTTCTCAGGCCTGCTTCTCACGTCCTTATAATGATCTCTCCCTGCCATCCTCAGCAAAACACAGTCCGAATAAGGGAAGTGCACGTTTTCCTGAGATTCCACTGAAGATGGACATGTGTGGTTTGTGTCTGTCCGACACTTCCTTGTTGTTCTACGCCACCGCGTAAAAGACCAATCGAAAAAATAGATGTTCGGCAAACTCCATACGCATTCGACGAATTCTAGCCAATCAAAGGACTCTGTGGTCTTGTGGGGCGGGACAACAGAGAAACAGCAGGCGTAGAGCAGAGTGAAGGGGGCCCAAAGTGACTGCAGAGTGACAGAATAACTTCAGAAATACTATTTCTATTGAAGGACAGGTTCCCCTCAACTTTCTGGAGGCTCTTTGCTTTAAGTGTAAGATAAGTGGCATGCCTGAAAATCATCATAGCTTATTTTTTATTAGGCTATGCCTTTTTAATCACGTAGCCTAACCTATTCACCCATCATCTCTTGTTAAATGTTTCAATAAGAGAATCAGCTGGTTGCACGGATTCTATTACTGTAACAGTAATTTATTAATTAAAATTTAAAATCATAATATGACATGCAGCAAGAGTGCGGCGGCCAGGATGTGAACCGGGAGCGCAGACTTTAGATCTGAGAGCGCAGACTTCAGATATGAGAGCGCAGACTTTAGATCTGAGAGCGCAGACTTTAGATCTGAGAGCGCAGACTTTAGATCTGAGCGTACAGACTTTAGATCTGAACACGCAGACTTTAGATCTGAGAGCGTAGACTTTAGATCTGAGAGCGTAGACTTTAGATCTGACAGCGTAGACTTTAGATCTGAGAGCGCAGACTTTAGATCTGAGAGCGCAGACTTCAGATCTGAGAGCGCAGACTTTAGATCTGAGAGCGCAGACTTTAGATATGAGTGCGCAGACTTAGATCTGCTAGCGTACAGAGCTTTAGATCTGGGAGCGCAGACTTTAACTGAGAGCGTAGACTTAGATCTGGGAGCGCAGACTTAGATCTGAAAGCGTAGACTTTAGATCTGAGAGCGCAGACTTTAGATCTGAGGCGTACAGACCTTTAGATCTGACGAGCGCAGACTTTTAGATCTGAGAGCGCAGACTTTAGATCTGAAGAGACGTAGACTTAAGATCTGAGAGCGCAGACTTTAGATCTGAGCGTGCAGACTTTAGATCTGAGAGCGTAGACTTTAGATCTGAGAGCGCAGACTTTAGATCTGAGCGTACAGACTTTAGATCTGACAGCGTCAGACTTTAGATCTGAGAGCGCAGACTTTAGATCTGAGAGCGTAGACTTTAGATCTGAGAGAGTGCAGACTTAGATCTGAGAGGCGCAGACTTAGATCTGAGAGCGCAGACTTTAGATCTGAGAGGCAGACTTTAGAACATGAGAGCGCAGACTTTAGATCTAGAAGCGCAGACTTTAGATCTGAGAGCGCAGACTTTAGATCTGAGAGCGCAGACTTTAGATCTGAGAGCGTAGACTTTAGATCTGAGAGCGCAGACTTTAGATCTGAGAGCGTAACTTAATGTCTGAGCACGCAGACTTTAGATCTGAGAGCGCAGACTTTAGATCTGAGAGTGCAGACTTTAGATCTGAGAGCGTAGACTTTAGATCTGAGAGCGTAGACTTTAGATCTGAGAGCGTAGACTTTAGATCTGAGCACGCAGACTTTAGATCTGAGAGCGCAGACTTTAGATCTGAGAGCGTAGACTTTAGATCTGAGAGCGTAGACTTTAGATCTGAGAGCGCAGACTTTAGATCTGAGAGCGTAGACTTTAGATCTGAGAGCGTAGACTTTAGATCTGAGAGCGTAGACTTTAGATCTGAGAGTGCAGACTTTAGATCTGAGAGCGCAGACTTTAGATCTGAGAGCGCAGACTTTAGATCTGAGCATGCAGACTTTAGATCTGAGAGCGCAGACTTTAGAAGTGAGAGCGCAGACTTTAGATCTGAGCGCGCAGACTTTAGATCTGAGAGCGTAGACTTTAGAACTGAGAGCGCAGACTTTAGATCTGAGAGCGCAGACTTTAGATCTGAGAGCGTAGACTTTAGATCTGAGAGCGTAGACTTTAGATCTGAGAGCGCAGACTTTAGATCTGAGAGCGTAGACTTTAGATCTGAGCGCGCAGACTTTAGATCTGAGAGCGTAGACTTTAGATCTGAGAGCGCAGACTGTAGATCTGAGAGCGTAGACTTTAGATCTGAGAGCGTAGACTTTAGATCTGAGAGCGTAGACTTTAGATCTGAGAGCGTAGACTTTAGATCTGAGAGCGCAGACTTTAGATCTGAGAGCGCAGACTTTAGATCTGAGAGCGCAGACTTTAGATCTGAGAGCGCAGACTTTCGATCTGAGAGCGTAGACTTTAGATCTGAGAGCGTAGACTTTAGATCTGAGAGCAGACTTTAGATCTGAGAGCGTAGACTTTAGATCTGAGAGCGCAGACTTCAGATCTGAGAGCGCAGACTTTAGATCTGAGAGCGTAGACTTTAGATCTGAGAGCGTAGACTTTAGATCTGAGAGCGCAGACTTTAGATCTGAGCGTGCAGACTTTAGATCTGAACGCGCAGACTTTAGGTCTGAAAGCGTAGACTTTAGATCTGAGAGCGCAGACTTTAGATCTGAGAGCGTAGACTTTAGATCTGAGCGTGCAGACTTTAGATCTGAGAGCGTAGACTTTAGATCTGAGAGCGTAGACTTTAGATCTGAGAGCGCAGACTTGATCTGACGACAGACTTTAGATCTGAGAGCGCAGACTTTAGATCTGAGCGTGCAGACTTTAGATCTGAGAGCGTAGACTTTAGATCTGAGAGCGCAGACTTTAGATCTGAGCGTACAGACTTTAGATCTGAGAGCGCAGACTTTGATCTGAAGCGACAGACTTTAAGATCTGAGGAGCGCAGACTTAGATCTGAGAGCGTAGACTTTAGATCTGAGAGCGCAGACTTTAGATCTGAGAGCGTAGACTTTAGATCTGAGAGCGTAGACTTTAGATCTGAGAGCGCAGACTACAGATCTGAGAGCGCAGACTTTAGATCTGAGAGCGTAGACTTTAGATCTGAGAGCGTAGACTTTAGATCTGAGAGCGCAGACTTTCGATCTGAGAGCGTAGACTTTAGATCTGAGAGCGCAGACTTTAGATCTGAGCGCGCAGACTTTAGATCTGAGAGCGCAGACTTTAGATCTGAGAGCGTAGACTTTGGATCTGAGAGCGTAGACTTTAGATCTGAGCACGCAGACTTTAGATCTGAGAGCGTAGACTTTAGATCTGAGAACGTAGACTTTAGATCTGAGAGCGTAGACTTTAGATCTGAGAGCATAGACTTCAGATCTGAGAGCGTAGACTTTAGATCTGAGAGCGTAGACTTTAGATCTGAGAGCGTAGACCTTAGATCTGAGAGCGCAGACTTTAGATCTGAGAGCGCAGACTTTAGATCTGAGAGCGTAGACTTTAGATCTGAGAGCGCAGACTTTAGATCTGAGAGTGTAGACTTTAGATCTGAGAGCGCAGACTTTAGATCTGAGAGCGGAGACTTTAGTTCTGAGAGCGCAGACTTTAGATCTGAGCGTACAGACTTTAGATCTGAACAGCGTAGACTTTAGATCTGAGAGCTCAGACTTTAGATCTGAGAGCGCAGACTTTAGATCTGAGAGCGCAGACTTTAGATCTGAGAGCGTAGACTTTAGATCTGAGAGCGTAGACTTTAGATCTGAGAGCGTAGACTTTAGATCTGAGAGCGCAGACTTTAGATCTAGAGCGAGACTTAGATCTGAGCGGACGCGAGACTTAGATGAGAAGCGCAGACTTAGATCTGAGAGTGCAGACTTTAGCTCTGAGAGCGCAGACTTTAGATCTGAGCCGCAGACCTTTTTGAGAGCGAGACTTTAGATCTGAGAGCGCAGACTTTAGATCGGAGA
>NW_020856839.1:0-3550 GCF_000972845.2 Larimichthys crocea
TTTTATGTAACAAAAAAAAAAAACAAAAAAAAAAACGTCTGAATTTTCCACACACTAGTGTCCAGTTAAACACAAGACTTGCGTTGTTTACGCTGTTGTTTATCGTCAGATGATTAAGCTACGGTGACCGGGATCCGCTATTGCTGCGAATAAAAAAGAAATTAAAAAATTAAAAAAAAATGTTTTTTAAAAAGCCACAACGGAACTGAATTACCGGGGACTATTATTGTCGATGCACCGATGTTTTTTCCTTTAAGAGAAGAATAAGACCAAGAGAGAAAAACTCAGAGTCAGACTGAACTTCTCCTGCTCGAAGCAACAATACACAGCGTCTTCCAGTTCAGCGTCATGTCAGACCTGGAGCTGCTGTGGCTCAGAGGCAGAGGGGGTGGGGGGTTCGAGCCCCGGCTCCTCCAGTCCACATGTCGAAGTGTCCATGGGCAAGATCCTGAACCCCAAATTGCTTCCGAAGGCTGTGCCATCAGTGTGTGAATGGGCTGAATGAGATATGTAGTGTAAAGCGCTTTGAGTGGTTGGAAGACTAGAAAGGCGCTATATAAGTACAGTCCATTTACAACACACTGAAGTACACACACGTAGCGACAGTAAACACTAACCGTTTCATTTACACGTTCATTCGTTTTTCTTCTTTCACATCTTCTTATTTGTGTGGCTTTTTTTCAGATTTTATGTTTTCAAGTACAAAACTTTTGACCCTAATCTAGCGCCATACAGTTACTATTTATCACTGTCACAGGAAAATTTTACTCCGGCTAAAAGTAACAGAGGTGTGCATGCATAAACTTATTGTATCGTTATTAGATTCTGACCTGGTCTGCATCATAGAACAGCTCTGTGCTTTACATATAAAATATTACTGTATCATTGCCTGGAACACGTTACAAAATGATTATATAATTATCATGATGACATCATGCAGTGATATTTACACATTTTTTTAGACATGCTGATCAAATCATGATACCTATAAAGCCTCATATTTGTTTTTCTGTGTTTTTGTCTTCAGAGACTTGAAGAGATCCTGGAGAACCTGGAGGAGCACAGTGAGCTCACGACCGAGCTGCTGGAGACCTCTGATGCACCAGCACACACATTATACACACACACACACATTTTGTCTAGAATTAGAATGTTGAAATATGTTGGTGTTCAAGAACAGTCATTAATAAAACATGACCAACAGATGTATTTGCTGTATTTATTTCAATGATATACAGTACATATGAAAATGTACGTCCCAGCAGTGTCATGTTACCATTTCTGGTTATAGTGACTTGTATTGTGTATATTTATATGTATATTTACATCAATGCTGAAAAGTACATAGAGCTTTTAGAGCAACATATGCTCGGATCCAGACAGTGTATCTTTCAGGGAAGGCCTTGCATATTTCAGCAA
This sequence comes from Larimichthys crocea, assembly GCF_000972845.2. NCBI lineage: Eukaryota > Metazoa > Chordata > Actinopteri > Sciaenidae > Larimichthys > Larimichthys crocea. The sequence continues at coordinate 1,420 of NW_020856839.1, forward strand.
GACAATGCTGAACCACATACTGCATCCTTCACAACATCATGGCTTTGCAGGAGAAGAGTATGGGTGCTGAACTGGCCGGCCTGCAGTCCAGACCTTTCACCAACAGAAAACATTTGGTGTATCATAAAATAAAAATCCAGCAACGAAGGCCCAGGACTGCTGAGCAGTTAAATCCTGCATTAGACAAGAAAGGGCAACATTCATCTCCTAAAACTCCAGGAAGTGATCTCCTCACTTCGCAGACATGTACAGACAGTTGTTAAAAAAAGAGGGGATGCTACACAATGGTGAACATCGCTCTGTCACAACTTTGTTTTAGATGTGTTGCTGCCGTCAATTTCAAAATTAGCTAATATTTTCCATGAAACGATAAAATGTTATTATTATTATTATTTCAAATATGTGACTGCTTTTATTTTTTACTTATGTTTTAATTTTGAATGTTTGGACCTGAAAGGTGCTTGTGAAAATGATATGTACAATAATAATAATAATATTATTATTTTTTTATTTTATTATTATAGATGTAAAGACTAGCGGTCTTGTGATGTCCTGTGGTGTTAATGGACAGATACAGACGCAATGTACGCACAATATAGCACTGAAAGGAAACAAAAAACAGACACCTGCTCAATAAAACTGTTTATAACATTGAGTGTGGGTAGAAATGTTTACAACCTCGACAGTGACAGGAGTGGAAAAAATAAATAAATTAGGAAAGCATCTCACACTGACGTTACTGCTGTAAGAACCTAGAATTTATTCATTATTTGTTGAGCACAGACAGTAGGTTAATACATTCATATTTTGATAGTGCTAAAAATCTAGCAACTTTAATGGTTGAAGTACAGCAACAACAAAAAATCAGTCGTATTGTATGTTGTATTTACAGAACACCACCTGTCACACACATATAAACACAACAGAATGAATACAGAAACAATTATTGTAGTTGTATTACAGAACTCCCTGTCACACACATATAAACTATAACAAGAAATCCATTATCCTGTGAATACAAAAATTCAAGGTCCTCATACTTAGGGATGCTTGCAGGTAATTGATCATGATCATGTTGTCAATAAAGTGTAATAACTGAGCTCTGGAGTGCTACCAGACCAGTGACACTTCAGACATTTTTACCTTAAGATTTAAACTGTTGTTGTCTGTAACTAATAAATAAGCAGCACTTACTTATTCAGATATTTAACTACACACAACAACACATTAGTCGACAAATTAGTTTACATGGAGAGATCCCCTTAATTGTCTGTCCACTCTTCATGGTGCTACTGAGACTGAGCCAATGTCTAACTTAGTCTCTGTCCACCAGGAGTCACTGCTAGGCTGGATGTTAAAGTTTAGCTTCTAGCCCATCACAAACTATTTTGGAGTAACCCCCATTCAAATCTTCCTCATTTCAGGCTTTAGCTGGCCACACTGACTTTTAATGAACAATCTGAACATGCTAAAGTGAAGACTACAGCCGAAGATCTGCAGTTCCAAATCAAATTTCCCACAGCCAAGAGAGAGGCACGTGTGTTGATGGTGAAGACCAAATATACTACTGGTTAGTTCATTCTTAATCGTCTGCAGTAACTTTTCATCTTTGGTAAGACGTTTGCCAGCATGGCCAAATTATAAACAAGTTGTGAAGTCAAAATGTTCTAATCATGTTAAGTTCTCTCTCCTGTGTTTGTCGAACATGCCCCTGAGCTCATGGACCTCCACACCATCTGTGGCTGAGCTGAATGCAGTGGCTGTTCCTGGCGTCCTTCTCACAGTATGAGCCACCTGAGAAGGCAAATCCAATTGCCGGCGATGTGTCCATGTTCACCTGCCCAGGTGTGAACAGTACCAAGACATGGTCTAACCCAATAATACCACACAAAGTCTGCAGATACGTTGTTAAAGCTACAGTGGTACAATAATAAACATGTATGACAAACCCTGTTATTCTGCTGAGCAGTAGAAAGCTAAAAATCTTCATAAGCGGAGCTGTTTTCTTTGTCTGGAGCATCGTCAACAAAAGGCTGCTGTACATTTACATACAGTGTCACTGCTTTTGTCCACCTCTTTCTCATTGTTGCCCTCAGCAGTAACATAGCTGTTCCCACAGAATCGTGACCTT
>NW_020856840.1:0-911 GCF_000972845.2 Larimichthys crocea
CTGCTGCATTTCATCCTAAAAACTGAAAGAATCTGTTTTGCAGTTCACTCATGTATTTCTCTTTGAACTTTTAAATTTCAGCTTTTTACTGTGACTTTAGCCACATGAGAGCTTTGTTAATTTGCTTCACATCAAAGTTTTCTAGGAGTGTTTTGTTGTGAGGCAGCTGAATGACATGGTGTGTATTTGTCACAGAGAAATAGGTCTACATATGTTATGAACGTATTCTATATTAATTGATCGGTTGGTTAATTTAAATATTACAGGCAAGAAGGAACAGCCACAGTGAGCTGTTCAGATGAAGAGCTGCAGATGAGCTACTCAGCCTGACGCCTACTTCATAACATTTGCTTCTATAAATATTCTGATCTGAAATAAATAAGCAGATTAACAAACCTTCCTCTCTTCTTTAGTGAGTGCTGGTCTGCAGGAGGTTTTAGATAAATATAAGGTCAGTCAGAAAATGAGATGTGAACGTGTGACTGATGGAAGTGATGAAACAGGAAGTGGAACCCTCCTCAACAGGATCTACACTGAGCTCTACATCACAGAGGGACAGAGTGAAGAGGTTAACACCCAACATGAGGTGAGGCAGCTTGAGACAGCTTCCAAGATGGAGACCCTCCATGACACTCCGATCAAGTGCCACGACATCTTTAAAGCCTTACCTGACCAACAGAGACACATTAGAGTCGTTCTGACCAACGGTGTCGCTGGCGTTGGAAAAACCTTCTCAGTGCTGAAGTTCATTCTGGACTGGGCAGAGGGCTCGGAGAACCAAGATGTCAGTCTGGTGGTCCCGCTCTCGTTCAGGGAGCTGAACCTGATCAAAGATGAGCAGTACAGTCTTCTCAAGCTGCTCCATGTTTTCCATCCAACATTACATAAGGTCACAGCAGAGAAGCTCGCTG
>NW_020856841.1:0-791 GCF_000972845.2 Larimichthys crocea
TCTTATCCATGCGATTCACCCTAAGGGAGAGTGCTTTTGATAACAACAGATGGTTCCTCGTCTTTGTCTTCTACTATAATTCTGTTTGACTACAGTCGACTGCAAGGCACACTGTGCAGCTTTGAAATACAAATATGTTCTCCTTAACTCACAGCAATGCCGGACTCTAGTGGTGCAGAAAATACAAGTGTTATCATAATGTGTTTACAGTACTGTGTGTTTTCTTTTGTTGTTGTTGTTGTTGTTGTTATCTGAACTTATTCTTTCCAGATGGTTTGTGTCTCCAAGATTCCTCCCCATCAGTGATGAGTGCTGAACATGCTATTAACGACAGCTTTGTTGCCCAAGGGAATCCGACCCACTGTAGTTTGCATAATGCTTCAAAACTAATCAGTACGTTAAAAAAAGAAACATTATTCAAAAGTGAGAGTGAGATTTTCTTTTTACAAATGTCACGTGCATTCTCTAAAGGATCTAGCTCTTTCAGCTTTCAATTAGAAATTAATATGGCAAATTTCGAACTGTGTTCATCTGCTCGTTTAGAAAAAAAAAAGATGAAACCGCTCTCCCCATCATGCTTTCCCTTAGTATTGCCATAGGCCTTTCAGATGGTCATAGGTTTACAGAGCCCAAATGGTACTTTAATGGGTATCAGCAGCTTTACACCGACATATTTTCACAATGGATATTATACAGCTTGCTGATCAAGCTGTATAATTAGTAATTGTGAGCAACTATGTATTCATCTGCATGTCCTGCACTGCGTGGTCACAATGCGTGTCCTTATTAAT
>NW_020856842.1:0-1739 GCF_000972845.2 Larimichthys crocea
AAATATATGTTCTTAGGAAAAAAGCTGCTTATCAGTTAACTGTTAATCGACCGATAAGGTCAATCAACTAACGATTAATCCATTAATCTCAGTTCTTTCAAAGAAACAGTGAGAAGGAAAGATTGTTTCACGTTAATTTGCTGAATATGACTGAAACATAGCACTTATTCTGTACTGTATCGTGTTGGAGGAGTGCACATGCTCTCTTAGTTAAATAACTTTAGCAGGTTACATTCCCAATTAGCAGGAGGTAGATCTTTTGAGTTGCAACTGCGCTCACACAATGATATCCAAACCGAAGACTGACACACCTGCAAGGTGCACAACCCAGGTAATGAGGAGGAAGAAAAGGACCTGGAAGAGACAATGAAAATGGTCGTGTCCACTGTCCAGAACTACAAAGAGAAGGCAGAGTCCTTTGCAGGAGTGGGCCAGCAGAAAGTAGCAAGAAGAATTGCTACTTTCTGCTAGCCCACTCCTGTACGATAGACCGGTACGGGAAGGTGGATGATCAGGAGGAGAAACAGTCTGCTGTCCAGGTGTAAAACAAGAGACAAGTGGAGAGAGGAAAAGGCAGAGGAGAGATGCAAGAGACAAACAAATCAGACTGGAGAATGAGCGAGAGACACAGAAGAGTTAAAAGAAAGAGGGGAAAGGGGAGAGGAAGGACAGAGCAAACCAGGAAAAAGAAGCTCCAAATGTCGGCTGGCTTTCAAAGCTTAACACATGGTGGAGCAGGAGTTGCTGTAAGTGGAACCATTCAGCGAGGACGAGGTCAGAGGTACAGAGTTAGGCTGCAACTTATCCACTGTCATGCTGTCAATATTCTGATGTGCACAAAATGCAGTTGAGTACATGTCATGTTAAAGAGGGAGCTAGAAACATGGAGAGGGCTAACTGAGACTGCATGCAAGATGTGAAGGAGAGCAGAATATTTATGCAACCACCAATTAACCGAAAGACTGGGTAGTCAAACAGTTTTTGCATTTACTTAACCAAACCCTGACTTAGTAAATACAAAGCTATCCTAACCTTTGCCAACCTCGTGTAAATGACAGAACTGATGCTAAACAAAATAGAGTGATATGCCTCGTAAGAAAGGGTCAAGTATGGAAGGCTGCTTCACCAATGACGGGTAAGATCCCCCTGAAAACTTTGGGACAACCTAAGACAGGGACAGCCACGATTACTTGACCCTGTCGCACACTGTGAGCAGGCACAGTGTGCAACAAGCCTTCAGCCTTAAGCTAGATGTTGAACGAATATATTATAAGCAACCTTTGAAGCACTATCCCACTACTCCTGTTAGTGAACGTCATGGAAACTAACTTAAATGATGTAAAAGGAAACAGAACAACGTTGACGTGCAGTAACACAGCATAATAGTAAATAGAAAGCATAACTGAGGCAAAACAAAACAGTGATATGACTCTAAAATTAAAAGGTCAAGTATGGAAGACTGATTCACCAATGACGGGTAAGATCCCCCTGAAAACTTTGGGACAACCTAAGACAGGGACAGCCACGATTACTTGACCTTGTCGACACTGTGAGCAGGCAGGAGGATTGCTTGAGGTTAGGCAAAAGGTTAGGGAAGTAAAAAATATAGTGAAAGTCAAGGAAAGGTCTTGATATCAAACTGTTGAAATGTGACCACGATCACTGTGGGATCAACATGTTTATACCAGTCAAGACCTAAATGTTGGTTAAGATAAAGCAAACAGGTTTGCTCCAGTGGT
>NW_020856843.1:0-715 GCF_000972845.2 Larimichthys crocea
ATCCTCCTGTGTCCTCCTCCATCCTCCTCCGTCCTCCTCTATCCTCTTGTGTCCTCCTCCGTCCTCCTGTGTCCTCCTCCGTCCTCCTGTAAACTCCTGTGTCCTCTTGTGTCCTCCTCTGTCCTCTTGTGTCCTCCTCCGTCCTCTTGTGTCCTCCTGTGTCCTCGTCCGTCCTCCTCAGATGAAACATGGCCATCCCCTGGCTCCTCGTGGTCATGGCGGCCGCTGTCTTCGTGTCCATGGTGCTGCTGGTCGCCGTGTGTCTGAACTGCAGGGACAAAGGACCGCTGGGTGAGACAACACGTCTCTTCACACTGTCCCCACGTGGTGATCAGCTGACCTACGTGTCACTTCCTGTGATTGACAGTCTTCACACTTGGTCACTGATCTGATTTGTGGTTTCAGCTGGTGACAGATGATGTCATCACATTTAAATAATGTGAACTGAACTTTCTGTTTCCTGTCACAGTGTCCATCAGACAGACCAACGCCTCGGAGGAGTGAGTCTGTCTCAGTCTGCACAGATTAACTCAGTGTTCAGCTCAAAGCTTTACTTTTAATTCAACGACTAAAATCATGTTTATTGTCTTTTTTCAGACCCAGCGGGTTCAGAGTCATTCACCCGAGTAAGTATGTTTAAAATCACACGCCAAGACAAAACAGATGAGACGGAAACAAAAAACAAACTATATATTACACAGAGGATGTGCTTTAA
>NW_020856844.1:0-573 GCF_000972845.2 Larimichthys crocea
TACACTTTCCTCTGCTGCTGTAACGAGTAAATTTCCCCATGGTGGGATGAATAAAGTATATCTAAGATAAGATAAGACTTTATTGATCCCACAACGGGGAAATTCACTTATTACAGCAGCGAAAAATAGAAACCAAGGAGGGAAACATAGTGTACATATTTACAAAAAGTACTAGGGTATAATATAATGTGCAGTGAGTATAATGTGCAGTTTTAGGAATGTGTAACATAAGCGTTACAGAAACAGACATGTACAAGAGACTACAACAACTACTACAACATGATCAGGTGATTATTTCTAATCTGAAATAAAAGGTGAATAAAGTATAATCTGACATAAAAGATGAATAAAGTATATCTAATCTGATCTAATCTAATCTGTATGTTAGTTCTAATGTATGTTTGCATATCTCTCTATCTTTGAACTTAAATAAAGTCACAACATCAACTCTGTAATCCAGATTACATGGTAATCCTGGTTTGACTTTGGATGATCCAATCAGGGCTGTTAAACCAAATTATTGATCACACACACACACACACACACACACTCTCTCTCTCTATCTCTCACACA
>NW_020856845.1:0-620 GCF_000972845.2 Larimichthys crocea
GTTAGCCTGTTTTAGCTTACTGTTAGCTTGTTGTTAACCTGTTTTAGCTTATTGTTAGCTTGTTTTAACTTATTGTTAACCTGTTTTAACTTATTGTTAGCTTGTTGTTAACTTGTTTTAGCTCATTGTTAGCTTGTTGTTAACCTGTTTTAGCTCATTGTTAGCTTGTTGTTAGCCTGTTTTAGCTTATTGTTATCTTGTTTTAGCTTATTGTTAACCTGTTGTTAGTCTGTTTTAGCTCATTGTTAGCTTATTGTTAGCCTGTTTTAACTTGTTATCTTGTTTTAGCTTATTGTTAGCTTATTGTTAACCTGTTTTAACTTATTGTTAGCTTGTTGTTAACCTGTTTTAGCTCATTGTTAGCTTATTGTTAGCCTGTTTTAACTTATTGTTAGCTTGTTGTTAACCTGTTTTAGCTTATTGTTAGCTTGTTGTTAACCTGTTTTAGCTCATTGTTAGCTTGTTGTTAACCTGTTTTAGCTTATTGTTATCTTGTTTTAGCTTATTGTTAGCTTGTTGTTAGCCTGTTTTAACTTATTGTTAACCTGTTTTAGCTTATTGTTAGCTTGTTGTTAACCTGTTTTAGCTCATTGTTAGCTCAGTACAGTTGTCATGAATGG
>NW_020856846.1:0-859 GCF_000972845.2 Larimichthys crocea
ATAATCTTGGAGTTTGTACACAGGGAGTACGAGGAATGCAGGCCTCCACCGTAAACACTTCGTCCGTAAAACTCTGTTCATATTTTTTATCAAACGCCCCTCTGACCTTGGATAATCTGACAAGATCACCCTTTTTAAATTTCATTTGCACCGCATCATGGTGTCGTGTAGGAAACGTGCCGTACAGATTTTGAAACACTTGAGAGGCATTCTCGGAGGTCACCTGCATAGGCGCCATTTTTATACTTTTATGAAAGCTGTGATTGTAGCTTTTCACCAAATCCTGTAAAACGTCGAGGTATCGCCTCGTGTTGTTAGCCGTAAAATATCTCCACATTCTAGTTTTTAACGTACGGTTAAACCTCTCAATAACAGAGGCCTTCAGATCGCTTGCTGTGGCAAAGTGTACAATGTTGTGCTTCTTCATCGAAGCATCAAAACTCTTGTTGAAAAACTTTTTACCAGCATCCGTTTGTAACTTTTCAGGGATCTGACTGTCTTTGAAGATTGAAACAAAGGCCTTCACCACCTCGTCTGCCTTTTTTCTCTTTAAAACACGCACGTATGCTTTTTTTGAAAATACATCTATGACCGTTAGTAAATATTTAAACCTGTCCTTGTGTTCCGCCAAGGCTTGCATGTCACAAAGATCTGCTTGAAATTGGTTTAAAGGCCTAGGGACAAAAACTCTGTTTCTGGTGAAATGTATTCTGGCTGGTTTATGCAGAGTGTAGGTATCTTGCTCTTGTAAAAAATCTTTAACATTTTCCACATTTACTTTCTTTCCCATTTCATCCTGCACACCCCTATGCAGTCGGTCTACACCTCCAAAATTAGCCGGATGGGCCGGGTTGTAATA
>NW_020856847.1:0-1032 GCF_000972845.2 Larimichthys crocea
TCTAGAATCTCTAAATGTTTTTTCTCACTTGCATTTTTTGATGGGTCAGGTAAAAGGAAGTGTCTTTGGTTGCTGTTATAGCTGTATTCAAATAAGACCTTCATACATAAGTATATAGTGTGTGACTGCAGTTATTTCCAACTTTTTTTTTTTTTGCCTGCAACGTGTTGTAAAATAAATGTGAGGGGTCATAAAATGATTCATGGTAAAGGAAATAGCAGACAGCAGCACAGGACCTGTGATCTCTGGAGAACAGGTCTTTGCCATTGAATAGAGAGTATACATTTATATTTGTGGAGAAACAGATAAATGTATTCTTAAAATTAATAAACCAAGAAGAGTTTGATTGATATTCCTGAGTGCACAATAAAAAAAAAACATGATTTATGAACATGAAGAAAAGAGATGTCTTATGAAACAACTCAGCACCTGTTAAATGCACCAAGAAAAACATGATTTAAGAAAATGAATATATCAGTAGATGATAACAGTAGACATGGTTGCTGCAGCTTTATTTGTTTTTATTTGTTTCTTTTCTACAGTCACTTCAACAACAAGGAAATCTTTTATTTGACAGATATTTTACAGGGAGCAAAAATCCATCATACGAGCAGAACTACAGGTTCTTCCATTGTGTTTAGGAACAAATGATTATTTACAGGTTATTTCACTGAAATAACAGGAAATGTTGTTTGTTGGAACTGAGTGAAAGCTCTTGTTGGTTCATAACCATAGGCTGTTTTTATGAGTCAATCCAGTAAGGTCTGAGATGCAGCTAAGAGTAAAAAAGAAGAAAAGGTGATAATAAAAGAGAGTGGAGAAGAAAATTGTCTCCTCGGTTATATGTTTAAGATGATATGTTAAATAGGAGATTAATAAAAGGCTGCAAAGTAAAAATGCAGTCCGTCCAGTCAGTAAAAACTCAATGCTGGGGAGCTTAAGAACTGTGTGAACTTTCCAGGAGGGTTAGCAGCTTTATCATTTGGGTCCACTGAGGAGCTAAAAAAAAAAGAGTAATTGTCTTCACAGTGA
>NW_020856848.1:0-678 GCF_000972845.2 Larimichthys crocea
AACATAAAGCAAGAAAAAAAAAGTTTTTAAAAATCCCTTGGTTGCACCCAAATTAACATACGAAAGACCGATCTGAGAGGAAGCCTTTATTTCCTTCTGGCTTGACTTTTTCTAATTAATCACAGCATTAATGGAGGTAAAGTGCTCTGCCCTCAACCAGACAGTATTAATTTTATTTCAGAAGAAAATGCTGTAATACCACTAAGAGTGGCCAGCATCAATAATGTCTTTAAGGCAAGTTGGCCAACTGTTAAAATGATTTTAATCTAATGCTGCTAAAAAGCACATTTTTGCTTTTTTGAATAGTTTTAATTTAATAATCATTTCATGTCTTCATGTTAATATCCCACTTTAGGCTGTACCCCGAGATCATTTCAGACGAGCAGCGCCGGCAGTACAAGAAGGAGTTTGACTCTGATCTGGCCCGCTATAAGAGCCTCTGTGCTGAAATGGATGAAATCAGTGACCAGATGCACAAGCTGAGCCGAGAACTGGACGCATTGGACGAGGGCTCCATGAAGTACCAGGTAGAGAAATAAATAGCAGTGGAAAAATCTGGGGGGGCAGACAGCCAGGAGAATATACAGTCATAGCTGTGCCTTTTAATTAAATCTAACTGCTTAGTTCATCCTCAGCGTGAGTCGATCGCACTGCCAAAGACACAGCGGTGGAGATGAT
>NW_020856849.1:0-690 GCF_000972845.2 Larimichthys crocea
GATGAGCGTTATTTTAGTGTTAGACAAGTGTTATTTTAGTGTTAGACGAGTGTTATTTTAGTGTTAGACGAGCGTTATTTTAACGTTAGATGAGCGTTATTTTAGTGTTAGACGAGTGTTATTTTAGTGTTAGACAAGTGTTATTTTAGTGTTAGATGAGCGTTATTTAAGTGTTAGACGAGCGTTATTTTAGTGTTAGATGAGCGTTATTTTAGCGTTAGATGAGCGTTATTTTAGTGTTAGATGAGCGTTATTTTAGCGTTAGATGAGCGTTTTTTTAGTGTTAGATGAGCGTTATATGAACGTTATTTTAGCGTTAGATGAGCGTTATTTTAGCGTTAGATGAGCGTTATATGAGCGTTATTTTAGTGTTAGATGAGTGTTATTATAGCGTTAGATGAGCGTTATTTAAGTGTTAGACAAGCGTTATTTAAGTGTTAGGCGAGCGTTATTTTAGCGTTAGATGACTGTTATTTTAGCGTTAGATGAGCGTTATTTAAGTGTTAGACGAGCGTTATTTTAGCGTTAGGCGAGCGTAGGAATGAGGCCATTTTGATTCGGTTCTGGTTGCCGCCATGTTGGTGGTCCTGCTTCTTCCTCCTCCCAGTTAATCTAAATATCGGCAAAGACGTGGACCATCATTGGACCTTGGATCATTGAGTCAGGTTGAATGACGCCTGGTTGCTCAAA
>NW_020856850.1:0-762 GCF_000972845.2 Larimichthys crocea
GATATAGCGAGGGACGACTGTATTGGACAAATTCAAACTTTGGCCGGATTTTAAAGGAGAGGATATGCTGTATAACAACCACCAATTATTGCAATAAAGTCTGTGCTAATCCATAAAGAAAAGGTGACTTGGATTACAAAGATTTACCAAATTCATCCTCTGAGGAACAAATTTCTTGACAATTCATTCAATAGTTGTTGAAACATTTCACCCTGAACGAGAAATCTCTACCCCATGGTGGCATTATGAAAAGTCAGGGTCACAAAGGTCATCAGAATTCATCCACTGAGGATCATGAATGTCTGGTCCAAATTTCACGGTACTTCATGCAGTAGCTTTCAAGATTAGATTAATTTGAAGGCCTTGCTCATCATTTTTTATACCTGCTGTAAATGCATCACAACACCTTTCACATTTTGGTCAGAGATGACCTGTGTGAAGCAGTAGTTATGCTGCTGTGCATATGAGCATGTGTGCATATGTAAAGAATAGTATATCAGAGGTCATCATGGGTTCAGTGTTTTGGACCACAGTACAAATAAAAACCCATTGAAATAAAATTAAAAGAAGCAGCTGCATGATTTTTTTTTTATTAATTATAACGATGAAGCACCATGTACCCAAGCCAATCACATCCACTTCAAATACCAAGGGCAATAGATAGAATAATAATAGAATAGAACAAGAAGCTAATAAGATAAGACGGGATCAATTTGGGTCTTTGGCCAGATTCCGGTCACTAATTGAGTGGACTCACAAAGA
>NW_020856851.1:0-599 GCF_000972845.2 Larimichthys crocea
TAGTCTGACACTTTCTTCCCACTCCGACATCGATATTATCTTTCTCTGAACCTTATTATTATTATTATTATTATTATTACTTTGTAACACGTCTTGTTTTTTCTCCCTGTTACTCACCGCTCTCCTGCTCCTTTGTTTCTGGTTAACAAGAAGGTTCCTTCAGCGTGTGAGTTCATCCCACAGTCCAAACACATCCAGGTTAACTGGTGACTTTAACTGAACTGTGGACCTGTCCGGGGCGTACCCCGCCCTCTGCGCCCCCCCTGCTGATGGATGGATGTTTTCCACGTTCATTGGCTGCACTACGTTCAGTTATCTAACATGATTTGGTCACACCTTTTTTATTAATGTTGCTGCGATTAATTTCCAATCTTAACATTACCAAAGTGCATTAAACTCTGCGTTTCTTACTTATTGTGTGTGCCCAGCTTCGACGTCTGTATGACACCAAGAAGCTTCCGTTGGTTTGTGACACAGACAGTAAAGACAGAAATAAAAAGTTATCTTCTGATCGTTTCATAGTGGTTACATTCATCACAAATAAACACAGCCCTGCAGCTAACTGCAGCAATGCCTGGTGCCAAGCTCATAGTATTATG
>NW_020856852.1:0-861 GCF_000972845.2 Larimichthys crocea
CCTAATATATATATATATTTTTATACTTTCTGCATGCACCATCGGCCTCTTCATCCAGATGGACAGGCTATTATTTCAGCACTAAGTACCAAGTGCACCTTTCCACATAATGGATGCCGTGAATGCAGCATTTTCATTGTAGGATACTTTACAAAGGAAAGCGTAAGCCTCCTGAAGCTCTTTAGAAAAGACTTTCTCGCATTAGCATACTGACAGGTTCTGTCAGAAAGCATAATACCTTATGATGTTTGTATGTCTGTGACAAATGGGCTAGCAGCAGCCCTGATTACAACACATTGATTGACTGACACACATACAGACAAATCGGTGTTGATTTCAGACCTATCCATTGTTTGTGTTTTATTGTTATTATTGTTTATTGTATTATTGGAAATTTTGATTGTGAATCTTGAAAGTTGAATGTTCACAGATATTTGTTGGAATTTGGGACAAACAAGGACACATGATCACCATAGGGTAGATTTCTGAATCATGTTAAGTTTCCAGTTATGACTATTGTTGAGATACTTATCAGCTTACTTTTCAAAAAAGTGTAGTGCTTGAGTAGCTTATAGCTTCCAATGAAGATTAGCTTATAGCTACAGTCTTAAAGTACCTTCCCCCATCACTGCTGTTTGTCAATAAAGCTAAAAAGTGATTTTATTTTCATCCTTGTCTGTTACTACTGTAAAGTATCACATCTCCACAGTGTCAAGAGTGGAGGAAGGTCTGGCTGCACCCACTATCATTCTGGCAAATGGGAAAAATACTGGCTTATTTGTATTCCTTTGAACTGATCACTATTGTCTTGGGTAGCATTAAGCATGGTGCATCGACGGCAGACATCCCAAGTCTCCCGGA
>NW_020856853.1:0-837 GCF_000972845.2 Larimichthys crocea
CATCATAAACTCTGTAAATCACAGACAGAGTAAAGTTACACACTTTCCGATGTGCTGTTACTTCAGTAAAGGTTCTGAATACTTCACCACATTATTTTGGACTGATGCAGTTCATTCACTGATTGTTAGCTGTGTGTGTGTGTGTGTGTGTGTGTGTGTGTGTGTGTGTGTGTGTGTGTGTGTGTGTGCTCACATCCTTCTGTTGTGTAACAGTGCAGCAGCGAACACTCGAACAGATTCAGTGTTTCATATGAAGACAAATGAGCCAACGTGTTGAAACAGCAGCCACACATCTGTCTGCAGCTCGTTCACACTGACTGTGGTTACCTTCAGTCATCCTGATGAAATGGCAGCAGAGGAGCTGAACAGAGTCACCTGTCCAAACTGAACAAGGAGAACAAGCAGTCACACTAAACACTGCAGACGGGTCTGTCCACATTCATCCTGCAGAGCGCTGCATGATCCTACACACAGTTAATGTGCATACAAGAGGAGGAGGAGGAGACAGTGAAGACAGAAGATATTTCTACATTGTGGGTGAAAGAAAAGGGAAGTAATACAATGCCAGAGGGTGAAAAGTTATCACAAGGCAGGGTTTGACAATCCACCTCCTCCTCCTGCCCTCCTCTCCCCCTCCTCATCTCAAATCCTCCCCCCTCCTGTCGCCTCCGTCCGTCCCTCCCCGCCGCCTCCGACCTCCCTCCCGCTCGGCGCCGCCTCCCCCCCTCGCTGCTCCAGCCCCGACGGCGCCTCGCTCCTCCTCCCCATCTCCTGCCCCCTCCACACCGCCTCCAGCTCCCTCCTCCCTGCGCTCTCCCCGCCCACCCCCTCCCTGCT
>NW_020856854.1:69-10558 GCF_000972845.2 Larimichthys crocea
GTAAACAGTAGATATACGGCATTAAGGTCTACCAGAAATGTGTGCTTTGCACAAATGGCCAACACATCTCCTTACTGGATGACCTTGCATTGCGGCAAAGTTGAGCCATGATATATCACGGCACGGCGCCGTATGGTGGTATGATATTTTGCAAAATTTGCACACAAAAAATGGCCTCCAACAGTCAGGGTGGCCGAGCGGTCTAAGACCACTGCGGGGACACGTTTTTCTCTTACATAATGTATTGTTCATTGCAGCGAAGGGGGTACAAACAGTGCCAGTACACAGAAGCTCCATGGAAAAGCAGCTTTATTGGGTAACTTGGTTTAACTTAGGTGGTTCTACTGTCTACAACCACGTTCTAATTCTCCCGCGATCTGTTTGCTGGCTAAACGTTACGCAAAGAGCTACAGGCCAATCAGTGGTTCCAGTGAAAATCTCTTTTTGGCAGAGGTGGGATTCGAACCCCACACCTCGAGGGGAGACTGCCGACCTGAACGCAGCGGCCTTAGACCGCTGGCCACCCTGACTTGTTGGAGGACTTTTTTCTGTGCAATTTTGCAAAATCTCAGGCTAAAAAAAAGCACGTCATACCACCCTACGGCGCACATGCCGTGATATATCCTGGCTACCTTGCCGCAATGCAAGGTCATCCAGTAAGGAGATGTGTTGGCCATTTGTGCAACCGCACCCACATTTCTGGTAGACCTTAAGCCGTATATCTTACTGTTTTACCTCCCAAACCAGCTCCATGTGTTCTTTTAATTACTCATGGCGATTCAGGCCAAAAGTATTGCATTGACTGGCAAGTTTCAGACACCGATGGACGGTGGCCCACTGTATTACACTGTCAGACAGGCGTTGGAAAGAGGCTGTGTCAACTCCCATGTTATTCCTGCGTTTGGAAAGCGTTCATTCCAAAGTCATGTCAGTCCTTTGCATTGGGAAGCTGCTATCAAAGTCATTGTCAGTCCTTCTCAGCATCATGTAGGAGTCAGAGATCTGGACAACATTGTGACCGAGACAACCCTTGTTTGCTATGGGTTGTCACTTCTGAAACAACGGCGAACCAGACAGGCCTACCTAACTGGTATACATGTTGTGTTCAAGCCTTTACTTTAAAAACAGGTTCCCACCGAGATTTGAAACTGGATCGCTGGCTTCAAGTCCAGAGTGCTAACCATTACACCATGGAAACCGCCGTTTACGCTGATGAGACCTGCGGGACCCGTTCTTACAATATATGTATGTCATTTGCAGCGAAGGGTCCACAGTGCCAGTAACACAGAAACGCTTTACCATGAAAAAAGCATTCTTTATTGGGTAACTGATTAACTGAGAGTGGTCTACTGTATTACAACCACCGTTCTATTCATCATGGGCCATAAATATGTTTGCGGCTAAAAGTTTACGCAAGAGCTACAGGCCAATCAGTGGTTCCAGTGAAAAATCTCTTTTTGTCAGAGGGTGGGATTCGAACCCACGCCTCCAGGGGAGACTTGACCTGAACGCAGCGCCTTTAGACCGCTCGGCCACCCTGATGTTTGGAGGCCTTTTTTGTGTGCAAATTTTGCACAAATATCAGGCAAAGCACGTCCTGCCAACATACGCCGCTTGCCGTGATATATCATGGCTCACTTTGCCGCACTTGCAAGGTCATCCAGTAGGCGATGTTGTGGCCATTTGTGCAAAGCACACATTTCTGGTAGACTTATGCCTATTATCTACTGTTTTACCTCCAACCACAGCTCCATGTGTTCTTTTAATACTCATGGCGGTCCAGGCCCAAAAGTATTGCATGTAACGGCCAAGTTCGACCACCGATGGGACGGTGGGCCCACTGTATTACAATGTCAAAAGGCGTGGAAAGAGGCTGTCAAACTCATGTTAGTCCTTTGCCGTTGGAAAGCGTCTATCAAAGTTCATGTCATCCCTTGCATTGGGGAAAGCTTGCTATCAAAGTCATGTCAGTCCTTTCAAACATCACTGTAGGAGTCCGGAGATCTGACAACATATCCGATAAAAAAGCAGTCATTACCACCATTACGGTGCCGTGATAGACATCTCATGGCTCAACTTTGCCGCATTCAAGGTCATCCAGTTAGGAGATGTGTTGGCCATTTGTGCAAAGCCACACATTCTGGTAGACCTTAATGCCTATACTTCTACTGTTTACCTCCAAACAGCTTCCCTGTTTTCTTTTAATACTCATGGCGATCAGGCCCCAAACACGTCATACCACCATACGTGCCATTGCCGTGATATATCATGGTCAACTTTGCCGCATGCAAGCGTCATCCAGTAAGGGCGTGTGTGGGCCATTTGTGCAAAAGCACACATTTCTGGTAGACCTAATGCCGTATATCTACTGTTTACCTCCAAACAGCTACATGTGTTTCTTTAATACTCATGGCGATCAGGCCCAAAAGTTTTGCCTGGACTGGGCAAGTTTCAGAACCGATGGACGTTGGCCACTGTATTCCAATGTCAGAAAGGGCGTTTGGAAAGAGCTGTCAAAACTCATGTAGTCCTTGCGTTGGAAAGCGTTTATCAAAGTCATTCAGTTCTTGCATTGGGAGAAGCTGCCTATTCAAATTCATGTCAGGTCCTCTCAGATCCCGTAGGAGTCAGAAGATCTGACCCACATTGTGGGGACCGAGACAACCCTGTTTGCTATTGTCACTTCTGAAAACAAGGCGACAGGGCTACCTAACTGGTACTTACATGTTGTGTTTCATCCTACTTTAAAAACAGGTCCCCGAGATATAAACTCAGAATCGCTGGATTCGAATCCGCGTGCTAACCATTCCACCATGGAACCGCCGTACACGTGTTGATGAGACTCACTGCGGGACACGTTCTTTCTTACCATATATGTATGTCATGCAGCGAAGCGGTACAAAAAAGTGCCAGTAACACAGAAGCTACCATGAAAAAGCAGTCTTTATTGGGTACTTGGTTCACTTAGGTGGTCACTGTATACAACCACGTTCTAATTCTTCGCGATTTGTTTGCGGCAAAAGTACGCAAATAGCCTACAGGCCAATCAGTGTTCCAGTGAAAAATCTCTTTTTGTCAGAGGTGGGATTCAAACCCAAGCCTCCAGAGGAGACTGCGACCTGAACGCAGTGCCTTAGACCGCTCGGCCACCCTGACTGCTGGAAGCCATTTTTTGTGTGCAAATTTTGCAAAATATCAGGATAAAAAGCACGTCATGCCAACATACGCCGCTGTGCCGTGATCTATCATGGCTTCAACTTTGCCGCAATGCAAGGTCATTCATTAAGGAGTGTTGTTGGCCATTTGTGCCAAAGCACCACATTCTGGTAGCCCCTTAATGCCGTATATCTCTGTTAACCTCCAAACAGCTCCATGTGTTCTTTTAATACTATTGGCGGATCAGGCCCAAAAGTATTGCATTAACTGGCAAGTTTCAGAACCGATGGCCGGTGGCCATGTATCAATGTCAAGAAGGCGTTGGAAGGCGGCTGTCAAACTCATGTTCGTCCTTGCGTTGGAAAGCGTTATCAAAGTCATTGTCAGTTCCTTGCATTGGGAAGCTGCTATCAAAGTATGTCGCCTTCTCAACATCACTTGTAGGAGTCAGAGATCTGACAAACATCATTCAGGATAAAAAAGCACCCCCCCGGTCATTAACCACCATACGGTTGCGTGATGATATTACATATCATGGCTCAACTTGCCGCAATTCAAGGTCATCCCGTTAGGAGATGTTGTTGGGCCATTTGTGCAAAGCACACATTTCTTGGTAGGACCTTAAGCCGTATATCTATGTTTAACCTCCAAAACAGCTCCATGGTTCTTTAATCTCATGGCGATCAGGCCCCAAAAGCACGTCATACCCCCTACGGTGCCATGCCGTGATTTATCTGGCTCACTTTGCCGCAATGCAAGGTCATCCCGTAAGGAGATGTGTTGGCCATTTGTGCAAAAGCACAACATTTCTGGTAGACCTTAATGCCGTTATATTCTAATGTTTACCTCAAACGCTCCATGTGTTCTTTTAATACTTCATGCGATTCAGGCCCAAAAGTTTTGCCTGGACATGGCACGTTTCAGGGACACCGATGGGACGGTGGCCCCACTGTATTACAATTTCAGAAAGGCGTTGGAATGGAAAGAGGCTGTCAAACTTCATGTTAGGTCCTTGCGGTGGAAAGTGGTTCTATCAACGTCATGTTCAGTCCTTTCATTTGGAAGCTGCTATCAAAGTCATGTCAGCCTTCTCAAGCATCACTGTAGGAGTCAGGAGATCTGACAACATTGTGGGAACGAGACAACCTTTGTTTGCTAGGGTTGTCATGTCACTTCTGAAACAACGGCGACATGCCTACCTAACTGGTAAACTTACTGTTGTGTTTTCAGCCTACTTTAAAAAACAGGTCCCACCGAGATATAACTCAGATCGCTGGATTCAGAATCCAGGAGTCTAACCATACACCATGTACCCGCCGTCCCGCTGATGAGACCACGCGTGACATGTTCTTTAACATATATGTATGTCATTGCCGCGGAAGGGGGTACACAGTGCCAGTACACAGAAAGCTACCATGAAAAGCAGTCTTTATTGGGTAACTTGGTTAACTAGGGTGGGTCTACTGTATACAACCACGTTCTAATTCTTCAACGGGCCATATAAAGTTATGTTTGCGGCTAAAAGTACGCAAAGAGCTACAGGCCAATCAGTTTGTTCCAGTGAAAAATCTCTTTTTGTCCGAGGTGGGGATTTCAACCCACGCCCTCCAGGGGAGACTGCGACCTGAACGCAGCGCCTTAGCTCGCTCGGCCACCCTACTTGTTGGCGGCTATTTTTTTTGTGCAAACTTTGCAAAATATCAGGATAAAAAGCACGTCATACCACCATACGGCGCCCATGCCGTGATATTATATCATGGCTCAACTTGCCGCCATCAAGTTCATCCAGTAAGGAGATGTGTTGGCATTGTGCAAAGCAAACCCCATTTCTGGTGACCTTTAATGCCTTATATCTTAACTGTTTACTTCCAACAGCTCCATATGTTTCTTTTAATACCCTGGCGATCAGGCCCAAAAATATTGCATTGACTGGCAAAAAAAGTTTTTCCAGACACCGATGGACGGTGGCTCCACGGTTATTAACCAATGTCAGAAAGGGCGTTGGAAAGAGGCTGTCAAAACTCATGTTAGTCCTTGGTTGGAAACGCGTCTATCAAAGTCATGTCAGTCCTTGCTGCATTGGGAAGCTGCTATCAAGTCATGTCAGTCTTCTCGCATCACTGTAGGCGTCAGAGATTCTGACAACATTGTGACGAGACAAACCCTTGTTTGTATGGGTGTCACTTCTGAAACAACGGCGACAGGGCCTAACCTAACTCGCGTACTTACATGTTGTGTTCACCTACTTTAAACACCCAGGGTCCCACCGAGATTTAACTCGGATCGCGGTTCAGAAGTCCAAGTGCTAACCATTACACCATTGGAACCGCCGTACCGCTGATGAGACCACTGCGGGGGACACGTTCTTACATCTATGTTATGTCCAATTGCCGCGAAGGGGTACAAACAGTGCCAGTACCACCGAAGCTTACCATGCAAACAACACAAGCAAAAAGCAGTCTTTTATTGGGTAACTTGGTTAAATTAGGTGGTCTATGTATACAACCACGTTCTAATTCTTCACGGGACCATTAAGATATGTTTGCGGCTAAAAGTACGCAAAGAGCTACAGGCCAATCAGTTGTTCCAGTGAAAAATCTCTTTTTGTCCGAGGGTGGGATCAAACCCCCGCCTCCAGGGGAGACTCGCCCCTGAACGCAGCGCCTTAGACGCTCGGCCACCCTGATGTTGGAAGGCCATTTTTTTTGTGCAAAATTTTGAAAATATCAGGATAAAAGCACGTCATCCCACCATAACGGCGCCATGCCGTGCTATATCATGGCTCAACTTTGCCGCAAGCAAGGTCATCCATAAGAGATGTGTTGGCCATTTGTGCAACTCACACATTTCTGGTAGACCTTAATGCCGTATATCTATGTTTACTCCAAACACGTCCATGTGTCTTTTAATACTCATTTGGCGATCAGGCCAAAATTATTGGCATGGATGGCAAGTTCAGGACACGATGGACGGTGGGCCCCCACGGTCTTACAATGTCAGAAAGGCGTTGGAAAGAGGCTGTCAAACTCATTTTAGTTTGCATGGAAAGCGTCTATCAAAGTCATGTCAGTCTTGCATTGGGGAAGCTGCTATCAAAGTCATGTCAGTCCTTCTCAGCATCACTGTAGAGTCAGAGTTTGCAACATGTGGACCGAGGACAACCCTTGTTTGCTATGGGTGTCCACTTCTAAACAACGGTGACAGGGCCTACCTTAAATGGTTACTTGGCATGTTGTGTTCAGCCTACTTTAACAAACCAGGTTCCCACCGCGATTTGAACTCGGATCGCTGGATCAGAGTCCAGAGTGCTTAACCCCATTATTACCATTGGAACCGCCGTTTACCCGCTTGATGCGACCACGCGGGACACGTTTTACATTATGTATGTCATTGCAGCGAAAAGGGGTACAACCGTGCCAGAACACAGCAGCTACCATTGAAAAAGCAGTCTTTTTGGTTAACTTGGTTAACTTAGGCTGTCTACTGTATACAACCACGTTCTATTCTCCGCATATGTTTGCGGCTAAACTAAAAGTACGCAACGAGCTACAGGCCAATCCGTGGTTCCAGTGAGAAAAAATCTCTTCTTTTGGCAGAGGTGGGATTCAGAACCACACCCGAGGGGAGGACTGCGACCTGAACGCAGCGCTTAGACCGCCTCGGCCACCCTGACTGTGGAGGGACCTTTTTTCTGTGCAAAATTTTGCAAAAATACAGGATTTTTTAAAAAAGGACGTCATTTACCACCCTACGGCGCCATGCCGTGTATATATCATTGCTCCAACTTGCCGCAATGCAAGGTCATCCAGTAAGGAGCTGTGTTGGCCATTTGTGCAAAAGCACAATTTCGGTGGGACCTTAATGCCGTCTTATCTACTGTTTACCTCCAAACCAGCTCCATGTGTTCTTTTAATTACTCATGGCGATCAGGCCCCAACAAGTATTTGCATGGACTGGCAAGTTTCAGACAACCGATGGACGGTGGCCACTGTATTACAATGTCAGAAAGGCGTTGGAAAACTTGTTGGAAAAGAGAGGCTGTCAAAACTCATGTTAGTCCTTGCGTGGAACGCAGTCTTTTTTTTCTGGAAAATTGGCAAGCAAGGTCTATCAAAGTCATGTCAGTCCTTGCCATTTGGGGAAGTTGGGGTACTCAAAAGTCATGTCGTCCTTCCAGCAATCATGTGGAGTCAGGATTCGACCACCTTGTGACCGAGACAAACCTTGTTTGCTATGGGTTTGTCACTCTTTTTGAAACCAACGGCGAACAGGCCTCCTCCCTCCCCTCCTCCTCCCTCCTCCCTCTCCTCTCCCTCCCCCCTACCTAACTCGGTACACTTACATGTTGTGTTATTGTCACTTCTGACAAAAACGGCGGAAGGCCTACCTCCCTACCTAACTCGGTCGGTAGGTTACTTACATGTTGTGTTTCAGCTCTTAACTTTTTAAAAAACAGGTCCCACCGAGATTAGATTTTGAACTCGGATCGCTTGGATCAGAATTCCAGAAGTGCTAACCATTACACCATTGGAACCGCCGCCCGTTCGTACCTTTACACCCCGTACCCGCGTACACGCTTGATGAGACCACTGCTGGACACCGGTTTTCTTCTACATATATGTATTGTCCATTGCAGAGAAAAGGGGACAACTATTATTTGGTTTTTTCTACAAACGTCTTACCTTGGTTTATTTGGGGGTTACTACTGTATACCAACCGGTTGCCAGTAGTTAGTATGCCAGTCGTAAATGTAGTAGTAGTAAAAGTTAGTTCAGTAAGTAGTGTTTTAGTAGTAGTAGAACACAGAAGCTACCTATGAAAAAAAAAAAGCAACGAGTGTCTAAGTCTTAAGACGGTCTTAGTAGTTCTTTATTGGGGTGGTTTAACTGCTTTTTAACTGAAGGTGGTCTTCTACTGCTATACAACCATCGTTCTAATTCATCATGGGCCATTAAATTCATTACATATGTTTTGCGGCTAAAAAGATCCTTTCTTATCAAAAAGTTACGCAAACGAGCTACCGGCCAAATCCAACCCAATCAGTGGTGGTCCAGTGAAATGAAAAATCTCTTTTTGTCAGAGGGTGGGATTCAAACCCACGCCCTCAGGGGAGACAGGGGAGAGGAGTAGACAAGGACTCGACCTGAGAACGCAGCGCCCCTTAGACCCTCCGTTATTTTCCGCTCGGGCCACCCTGACCTGACTGTGAGGCCCCCTTTTTTTTTTTTTTCTTTTTTTTTTTTCTTCTTCTCCTTTTTTTTTGTTGTGTGCAATTTGCAAAACAATAAATAAAATATCAGGGATTAAAAAAAGCACTATATTAAAAATAAAAAAATAAAAAAAATTATTATTTAAAATAATAATAAAATTTTTAATTAATAAATATTTAAACAATTAAATATAAAAAATAATTTAAATTTATAAACAATAAACATAAATTTAAATACCAAAATTAAAAAAAATTTAAAAATAAAAAATTTAAAAAATATTAAAAAAT
Source organism: Larimichthys crocea (assembly GCF_000972845.2). Taxonomy (NCBI): domain Eukaryota; kingdom Metazoa; phylum Chordata; class Actinopteri; family Sciaenidae; genus Larimichthys; species Larimichthys crocea. The sequence continues at coordinate 8,723 of NW_020856854.1, forward strand.
TTAAAATTTTTAAAATTAAATAAAATAAAAAAGCAAAAATTTAAAATATTAAATAATAAATTTTTAATAAAAAAACATAAAAAAGCACTAAAAAAAAAGCACAAAATAAATTCTATATTAAACAAATAAAAAGCAAAAAAAAAAAGCACCTAATAAAAGCACGTCATACCACCATACGGGCGCCATTGGCGTGGGATATATCTTGGCCTCAAAAAACTTGCCGCAAATGCCAAGGTCATCCAGTTAAGAATGTGTTGGGTGTTTTGTGTTTTGTTGTTGTTGTTTTGTGTTGGCCATTTGTGCAAAAGCAAACCACATTTCTGGTAGTCGGGTAGACCTTAATTGCCGTATATCTACTTGTTTTACTCCCAAACAGAGCCTCTTTTTAATACTCATGGCAATCCGAGGCCCCAAAACAAAATAAGTATTGCAATGTGGAATGGAACTACACTGGCAAGTTTTCAGACCACCGATTGGGACGGTGGCCTTCTTCCTCACTGTTATTCACTTGTTGGCTTCACTTTGTATACAATGGCTCTCTCAATGTATTACAATTTGGCTTCTTGGCTTGGCTGGGCTCCTTCACTTGTATTAACAATGTCAGAAGGCGTTGGAATGGGAAGAACGAAGCTGTTGTCAACCTATGTTTTGGAAAAGAACGAAAAGATTTCAAACCTCATTTTTTTGTAGAAAGAAAAGAATGGAAAGAAGAAGTAGACAGAAAGAAAGGCGTTGGAAAACGAAGCTAGCTTTGTCCAAAACTCATGTTAGGTTTGTTAAGAAAGCTTGTCAGAAGCTAGAACGCAGCTGTCATTCAAAACTCATGTTGTCCTGCGTTTGAACGCGCAAGTCTGGGGAAGAAAGCCAGAGGGAGGAGGATTGGAAATTGGAGAAAGCCGTCTATCAACGGTCATTGTCAGAGTTCTTTGCATTGGGAAGCTGAGCTTGAGCACCCACCCCCCCCCCCCCCCCCGCTGAGCAGGCTCTTGCAATTGGGAAGCTGCTATCCAAACTTGTTCAAGGCTGTGCTAAGCTGCTATCTTTAGCTCGCTATTCAAGTCATTTTTGTCAGTCCCTTTCTCAGCATCACTGTAGGGTCAGCAGAAGTGAGATCTGACAACATTTGGACCCGAGACAACCCTTTTGTTTGTTTTGCTATTGTCACTTCTTTTTGTAAAAACAACGGCCGAGGTGACCAGGGCCCTCCCTCCCCTCCCTCTACCTACCTAACTGGGTTCCTTACATGTTGTGTTCAGCCTCCTACTTTTATAAAAAAACAGAGGGGTGTCCCCCCGATATATAACACTCAGGATCGCCGGATTCAGGAATCCATCGTGCTAAACCATTACACCATGGTGGGGAACCGCCCGCCCGTCCCAGTGTGATGATGAGCCCACTGCGGGACACGTTCTACATATATGTATGTCATTGCAGGAAAGTGGTACAATAGGTACAACAGTGGGACGCGGTTACTACCAACCAGGGGGTTTACAACAGTAGCGGGTAACAGTGCCAGTCAGAGAGTCGAGTAAACACCGAAGCTACCATTGAAAAAAAGCCAGTCTTAAAAAGAAAGTAAGTCTTCTTTTATTGGGTTTGTAAAACTTGGTTAACTTTAGGTGCGTTCTTATCTACTTGTATACAACCAACGTTTCTAATTCGTCAGGGCCATAAATTATGGTTGCGGCTTAAAAGTACACAAAGAGCTACAGGCCCATCATTCCAATCAGTTGTTCCAGTGGTGTGGAAAAATCTTTTTTTTTTTGTCAGAGGTGGGATTCCACACCCACGCCTCAGAGGATACTGCGACCTGACGCCGTTCGTGCCTTTAGGACT
>NW_020856855.1:0-795 GCF_000972845.2 Larimichthys crocea
CAAGCACCTGAGCAGTTTTTTTTTTACAAAACTAGAAACCAGAGAACATAGACCAGTTTTTGTTTTGGGTTGATTTAAAATGGTCTAAGCTCTTATTAACAACCCTGATCTTTGTCTGCATCTGTTATCAAACTGACAATTTAATAATTTGAAATGACATTTATTTAAATACAACATAAACATGGGATGTGTTGTTTTTTTGCTCAATACACATTCACTTTATGAATAAATCTCTTTTAGTGGATGTGTTTTAGCAGTGTAGCATCTGTGTTCATGTCTTCTCTGACTTACCAGTCAAGCTGTATCCATCACTACGAGGAGAAAATGAGTTGGGTCGACCTCTCAAACCGTAATCACAGCTGGCATCACTTTGTTGAACTGAATTTAGACGTCTTAGCAAATCTTCAATTGTGACAGTAAAAGGACAGAACCACTGATCGGTTGAGGTCATTTTCTTCCTGATGGTTTTTGTTTGAACTGTATGACTTGATTCTCCAAAGTACAGGTTACATGTCGTATCACGATCAGCAGATCCAGGCAGAGAGCAAGTAAAGAGAACGTATTCACCAGGAAAATGTTGAAGACTCATTTTTGGTGTTTGTCCTATAAAAAGATGAATGAAAAGTCATTAAATACAAAGAACTATTCTGTTATCTACTACCTACTAACTACTAACTATTCTATACAGTACACGTCAAGACAAATCTGTGGTTTCAAACATTTACAGAAATCCTACTGTGATAAAAACAAAAATACAAGAATATGATGATACACTAAAATAATGACTCTGTGCCA
>NW_020856856.1:0-4086 GCF_000972845.2 Larimichthys crocea
CAGTCAGCTTCCCAGTTTTGATCCATAATGGCTGTCATTATATCAGGTCTAATAATGATGGCAGTCTTTTACCTGCTTGTGTTGGGAATCGGCATCTGGGCATCTGTGAGGTCAAAGAAATTGAGGGAAAACGCACAAAATGGACAGGTAGAGTTTTCTTTTTTGGCCAACCGCAGTGTCAACTTGATAGTGGGAGTCTTCACAATGACAGGTGAGTTTAAATTGGTTTGTTTCATAGACAATATGTATATTCATTGAGTATTCTTTTGAATAAGTCTGTAATATCTAGTCTCTTTTTATTGTTGCACGCAACAGGGTTGATGGAAATTTAATGAAATGAAATGACAACCCTTTTAGTACATTTACAGTACATTTTTTTTTCATCACATTAATGATACAACCATATATAAAACATACAATAACACATATATCTTTGTTTTTTTTTTTCCACTGCAGCTACTTGGGTTGGAGGTGGCTTCACCATGGGTTTACCAGAGGCAGTTTATGATCCCACCAAAGGTCTAATCTGGGCTCTTTTTCCTCTCCAACTGTCAATTTCTTTTATCATTGGTAAGTCTCATCTCCCATTACTCATTGTTAGAAAAATGTATTCATATGTTTTGTTAAACTGCTACACCAGCTCTCCAGGAAGCATTGTGTGCCCGAGAATGAACATGTGACATATTGTGAAATCATACCACATTTGGACAAGTTTCAATATCATAATTATCATGTGTTCCTCTGGTGTAACCAACTGCTTAAAAACTTACTGCTGAGAGAACTCGGCAGTAAATCTTGTTTTAAAACAAGTGCATGTATTGACTTGCTGCAAGTAAAGCTTATTTGAACGAAAGATTATTAGTTGGCCAAAGTGTTTGAAAACATAGGCTTTTAAGTTGGCACAAGTCTAACTTTCAAGTTTGTCTAAAAAAGAAAATGTAATTACACAAACACAATAATATGAGTTGATAAAACTTTTTAAAACTCAACATTTTCTGTTGGGCTCCAAACTAAAAAATTGATTGCAGGAAGTTGCCTTGAAATTTTTAAGTTTTCTTTTTACAGTTTTTAATAACCTCTCTCCTCTTGCCACATCCAGAAATACTCTGATGACACTGCTATTGTAGCTTGTATAAGAAATGGACAAGAATCCGAATATAGGGATTTGATAAAATCCTTAAGTGACTGGAGTCACAAAAACTGCCTCATACTGAACACCTCAAATCAAAGCAAATGTTCATGGATTTCCATAGGTCCAAGCCCCCTCTTCAGCCTGTGAACACTTGTGGAGTGGACATCGAGGTGGTGACGACCTATAAATATCTAGGTGTACACCTTGATAACAAGCTGGACTGGTCCCTTAACACAGATGCACTCTACAAAAAGGGGCAGAGCCGCCTCTTTTTTGTAAGGAAGCCCAGATCTCTAAACATCTGTAGTAAGATGCTGCAGATGTCTATTGTGGCAAGTGTTTTATTTTATGCTGCAGTCTGCTGGGGAGGAAGTTTTGAAAGGAGGCTGGATAAGTTTGTTAAGAACACACATTACATTTAAAAATCAACCAAATTGTTATTATGCTGTATATTCAAGGAAATGTTATGAAACACTAATGAGGACTAATTTTTGCTTGGCTTTTAGTTAAAGTGGAATATGAAGTGTATTGTCATCAGCATATAGTGTACAAAATAATGACACATTTATAGGATAAAGTAACAGGACCCAGGATGAATCTTTGAGAAACCCCAAATGAGCTGTTGAGAAGGACATCAGTTCAAAGACATGTCCAATACAGACAACATTGAGTCTGTATGGTATTTACGTTTCTTCAGTTTGAACAGTTTTGTCTTTTCTCTCTTTTTCATCCATTTAAAGGTGGACTCTTCTTTGCAAAGCCAATGCGCGACAAAAACTACACAACTATGATGGATCCATTTCAGAGGAAGTATGGGAAAACACTGACTGGCCTTCTCGCTGTTGCTGCATTCATCGCTGAAGTCGTGTGGACTCCTGGCACACTGATTTCTTTGGGTAATATAAAAACACTTAGAACATGTTTTTCATAATAGTCATAAACAATAATACACCTAATAAGAATTATTAATACTGATAAATTAATTAAATATAATACAATTTTTACTTATGTGTATTAAGTATATGTGTGGGTGTGTTTTTGTATTTATTATTTATTTTATTTGTGCACTTCCAACAGGAGTCACCGTTATTAATATTTTCTGATCTGCCTTTAAGTCTCTGCATCTGGATCTCTGGTGCTGTGGCGATCATCTACACTGTGCTTGGAGGTCTCTATTCAGTTGCTTACACTGATGTTGTGCAGCTATTATTGGTGTTTTGGTTGCTTACACTGATGTTGTGCAGCTATTATTGGTGTTTTGTGGCTTGGTAAGTTAAAAAATAAATAAATAAAAATACATGTTCCTCTGTCAGGATTTCTCTCACTGTATGTTTTCCGGTTTTGCAAGTGGCTCTGTGCCGCCCTTTGTTCGCAAGTGATGTTTATACGACATCACTCAAACAGCAGTCAACCAACACATATCAGGCTCCCTGGCTTGGCCACATTCGATCTCAGAAGCTTGGACGTGGTTGATAATTCCTAGTAAGGGTAAGATGAAATAACAGTAAAAAATGCAATAAATACAGCCTGTTTGTTGTGATGAACAGTGTCAGTTTTGTCCCAGTTTCTCTCAGGTCACTTAGTTGATGTAAGAAAACGGTTGCTAAACTCCCGTCAGAGACCATGTTACAGAAGGGTAAACATTAGGTAGAGGACATTTAAAACTATTTTATATCATACATGTCTCATGGTGTTTTTCCCAGCCGCTTGGAATTTGGCGTGTCCAAGACGTTCATCAAAGGACGCCTCTCCTCCAGCTCCCATCTACGCCAGAGTATCTGTTTTAATAGCGCAAGGTGTGGTCATTGTGTATGGGGATCCCACCGATACTGATTGGTGCCCGTCCGCAGCTTCAACAGTACGTGACAGGCTGGCAATCGTTGAACTAAAGCTCAAAACCTGAATAAAAACTGAATGGTTTGTAATGTTTCAGATTGGAATATTGACCCACATAACGGGTCACCTTCTCCTTATGAGCGAGAGAGGCGTCAGGTTGTTGCCCAATCGTCCTTCTCCATTTTACCTTTACCCCAACTGGCGGGTTGGTTGAATTGGCAATGGGAGCTATTGCCGCGCTGCAAATGTCAATCGTTGACTCTTCAGATATTGGCCAGCAACTTCCAGCTTAACCACCAGCTCTACAAAGCCCTCAGAACAAATCAGGTACAAAGAGACAAAGTAAATTTGTTTTACCCTTGCTTCTTTGGTAATTTCTCCAGCAGCCTTGTAACAAAAATACCATTTGCTTTCTTCTCCGGCAGCAGATAGAGAGCTGCAGTGGGTGATTCGCTTCGTCCATAGTGATTGTAGGGATTGTGGGGGAACGTCTCTCACATATCTGGATGACAAGCAGCTGACATTCTGGATTCTGCTGGATTCTGGGCCAGGGCTTATGTGACATCATAATTTCTTTCTTCTACACATCATAATTCTCCCTCCCCCAAAAGTCTCCCCCACGGATCCATAATTCTCCCCTCTGATAATTCCCTCTCTCTCCCCAACTGAACTGCGTCCCTGCGCAAAAAAACTGATCTGCGTCCTCTCAACTCTTCAATCAAGGTTTTCCAACAAGCTAGGGTGCTGGGGTCGGCAGGCTTCATTGTTGCTTTTGTCATGAGAGTTTTTTGTGGTGGAGAGCCGGTCCTTTTTTCAATCTTCCCTGTCATCCGAATCATCCTACATTTCCCCAGGTTGCACTTAGAGGACGGGTTTACGTTTCAGCGAGAAGCGCTCGCCTTTCAAGACCATTTGCCATGCTGTCTGCTCTTTGCATGCTGGGCTCTCTGGCTCCATTCCCCATGGTTTTTCATATTGTATGTGTAGGTGGGCTTTCAATGTTTTCACTCGTTAACTCGTGTTTTACCACGGGATTGTGCCTGAAGAGGTGTGGGACCGTGTTTCAAGGGCAAACCACAATAAGGAGCGCACAACCCAGAAGATGACGCCAGATATGT
>NW_020856857.1:0-620 GCF_000972845.2 Larimichthys crocea
GTTCCTGGTTCTTCTGGGAACAGGTGTACTCGGTGCGACAGCAGGTGAGTTAACATGATTTTAAGTCTGATGATCGTTAAATAAGAAAATGCTTCGTGTCTTCGTAAACTGGAAATATGAATTTAATGTTCAAAAGTCTTCGATGTTTAACTCCGCGATATTTGCAAATGATCAGAAATGTTTAAAAAAAGTAACAAACCCACAAACTCAAAGTCTGTAAATCCTGTTTGTGCAACTCACAGAAGAAAATCAGTTTATGAAGCGTCTATTAAACGTGTATCTGTCTTTTCTCTTCTGTTATTTGATCGTTATTTTAATTTATGTGATCAGGATAAACATCGATCTTTGTGCTGAAATGGCAGCAACAATATAAAATAACAGTCTAACACTCCGAGCAATAAAAAAGAGGAATCAACATTTTGTTTCTTGTTCAAACTTAATTTATATTGAACTTGTCAATTTAGAAATTATATAAATATCCTTATTAGTTATTTTTCATTCATAAGAAATAATGAACATAAGTTTACTCTCCATGTAATCTGAATTATTTTAATTAACACACAGCATCACTGACAAACTGCTGAACATGAATATTAAGTTCTGTTGTGTTGTTTATTGTT
>NW_020856858.1:0-2000 GCF_000972845.2 Larimichthys crocea
CCAGATGAGGATCTGGGTTCCTCCCCCCTTAACATCTCTACAGGCGATAAGCCTTTCGTAGACCATCTGTCTGGCACAACAGTATATGGCAACCCGTGAGTAGCAAAGATGCCCCTGAGCTTCTCTATGGTGACTGAGGTAGTAATGTTTGACGTGTGCGTCCAGCCACTTAGAATGTGCATCTACCACCAGGAACATGTGACCAATAAATGGTCTTGCAAAATACAGGTGGAGCCTTTTTCACTACCTGTTTTGTACACTATTTGGTACTAATACGCTGAGAGGGTTAATACCCAGCGCTGTACTCTCTCGACCGATTTCTGGCTTACCCCCATGGGCGACGCCTCACAGGACAGTGATAGCGTCCCTGTCCAGATCAAAGTGCACCAGCAGTTGTCAGTGTAACAGTCTTTTACCTGCTGAAATGCTGTGTCTTGGGCTTGTTGCCATTCCATGAGCTTTGTGGAATGGCTAATAGAGGGGGGCTAGTCAGTGGAGAGGTATTTAAGAATTGGCCATAATTAATCACAAACCCAAGACGAGTTCTGCCCACTTTCTTGGAACCTCCTCCACTGCCCTCCCCTCTTCCACAGGGGACAGACCCCTGAAGCAGGAAGCGACTCAAGCCCTGAGTCGCTTCCTGCTCATATCGTCATATTCATCATCGTCCTCTCTTGGCCTCCGCCTAGGTGTTTGAGGCAGGGCGTGGGTAGAAGAGGGCCTGGTGACACTGGCTCTCTGTGTCACTCTCAGTTTCCGAAATCTGTGTCAGCGAATCGTCCCACACTGGAACTCATTGCTGCTGGCTTCTTCACTCTGAGGATTCATCAGTCCTAATTCGCTTGCTTCTTGACCGTTTTGTCTTCGTCCTTACCTCCTCCTCCTCCTCTTTTGTCTCCGTTTAGGTGTTTGGGCCGGGGGCATAGGGGAGGGTGGTGACGCTGGCTGCTGTTTCTTCTTCGTCACTGTCGGTGTCATTTTTTCAGAGTCCGTGGCCGCGATTCATCCCACCACTCCGAATCCATTGTTGTGTTCTCGTCCTCTTGAGGCAGGGAATTTCCACGGCTGGATGAGCGGGGAGAATTTCCACGGCTGGAATAGGGGGGAATTTCCACCGGCTGGATGAGCGGGGAATTTCCACCGGCTGGATGTCTTCAGCCACCAGCGAGATCCATGCGTTGTCCATCTCCCAAATTGGTCTGCGTCCAATACGGCGGAGGGAATCTAATCTGGGGTCCGTCTCCCCTGAGGGGATTATCTCTCATATGATTAGGGTCCATCTCCCATGTGGGTCCATTATTCCAATTGGGTGTTGGTCTCTCCTGCGGGGTGTGTCTCTCATGTTCTGTCTGTCCCCCTCCATTGTGACTAAAAAGATGTTTTTTTTGTTGCAGAAATAACAAAAGTTTCTGAACAGTTGTTTGCCTTGAAAGCAAATTCGTAGATACGTGTAGCAATGTACAGTAGCTCGAAGTGATCTTGTACAGTTCTTTGCAGTGATCTTCTACAAGTCTTTCTACAGTTCTTCGCTGTGATCGTGTGCACTATAGATCACAGTATATTATGTTAAATACTCTTAGCTCCACCCCATTAGATGTTTGTAGGTCACATGGTGCTTTGAAGTTCAAAGGAATTTAGAATGTGTAGATAAAGACAAAATTTGAATTTGAAAAAATAAAAAAACGAGGGTTTAATACCCGCGCTGTACACTCTCTGAAAGCCATGGTTAGTCAATGCATTCTTCCATTCTAGGACCGATACCTATGGCTTACACCATAGGGTGGACGCCTTCCTCACAGGGACCAGGGATAGCCGTCCCGTCCAAGATCAAAGTGCACCAGCAGTTGATCAGTGTAACAGTTCTTTTACCTGCTGAAATGCTGTGTCTTGGGCTTGTTGCCATTTCCATGAGTCTTTGTGGAATGGCTAATAGAGGGGGGGCTAGTTCAGTGGAGAGGTCATTTAAGAATTGGCCATAATAATTCACAAAGCCCAAGACG
>NW_020856859.1:0-581 GCF_000972845.2 Larimichthys crocea
ATTATCTCTCGGGCTTATTATTATCCCTCTTCCGTTTCTTCCGTGTTTTTTGCGGTTCGCTTCTCCTCCCAGAGTTTTTGTCGCACATACACAAAACGGGTATCAAAACGACCGGCTAAGCCGGGAATCGATGGCTATGACTTTTCTAAGAGTTTCGGCAAACGGTTTTGCCAAAAATCCAGAAAAACGAAGCCAAAAAATGAATGGGTGTGTATTGCGAGAACTTTCCAGAGCTAGAGTGAGTGATGTCATCTCTAGAGTGGAGAGGGGAGAGAACGATCAGTGAAAAAATAAAACGGATTTGACTACCGTGGCCTCAAATGCCCCACTACAGACACGATTTCTACATAGAAACGTAGCAAAATTTGTTGTATCACTCACATTCGCCTGCCAAAGCTGTCTGACATATAGTTTTGGCTCCTGACGCGCCCCTTGATCGACTACTCCCGGAGAAAGACAGAAGTAACGTTTCTCTCTCTTGCTCCTGAGGGCACATTTCTTCATTTATCGACACAAAACGAATATGTAAAACGATCAGGAAGGTCTCATCGTGCCTAAGGTTAAGCCGGTTCAATGATTGG
>NW_020856860.1:0-811 GCF_000972845.2 Larimichthys crocea
AGCGGTTGTGGTTGTTGCTGCGGCCATCATTGTTGCACCGGCTAGGGTTGTTGCACTGGCTGTGGTTGTTGCTGCACCTGTTGTTCCTGCGGCTGTTGTTGTTGCTGCACCTGTTGTTGCTGCTGCGGCTGTGGTTGTTTCTGCGGCTGTGGTTTTTGCACCCGCTGTGGTTGTTGCATCGATCGTGGTTATTGCTGTGGCTGTGTTTGTTGCTGCGGTTGTGGTTGTTGCTGCAGCCTTGGTTGTTGCACTGGCTGTGGTTGTTGCACCAGCTATGGTTGTTGCGGCTGTTGTTGTTGCACCAGCTGTCGTTGCTCCAGCTGCTGTGGTTATTAGAGCGGCTGTTGTTGTTGTACCGGCTATGGTTGTTGCACCGGCTGTTGTTGGTGCACTAGCTGTCGTTGCTCCAGCTGCTGTGGTTGTTAGAGCGGCTGTTGTTGTTGCACCAGCTAGGGTTGTTGCACTGCCTGTGGTTGTTGCTGCACCTGTTGTTCCTGTGGCTGTTGTTGTTGCACCGACTGTTGTTGCTGCTGCGGCTGTGGTTGTTGGAGCGGCCATGGTTGTTCCTGCGGCTGTGGTTGTTGCACCGGCTGTTGTTGTTGCTGTGTTCGTTGCACCGGCCGTGGTTGTTGCACCGATCATGGTTATTTCTGAGGCTGTGTTTGTTGCTGCGGCTGTGGTTGTTGCTGCGGCCTCGGTTGTTGCACTGGCTGTGGTTGTTGGAGTGGCTGTTGTTGCTCCAGCTGCTGTGGTTGTTAGAGCGGCTGTTGTTGTTGTACCGGCTATGGTTGTTGCACTGGCTGTGGTTGTT
>NW_020856862.1:0-1242 GCF_000972845.2 Larimichthys crocea
TGAATTTAATGGCAACAATTTTTGTATCAGTAGTCTAGACGCAACTCTTTATTTATCGCGAGCGTTTGGTAATACCCCCGCCATGAGCTTCAAGCTATCACGCCGCAGATTGTCTGCTGTCTGAGTGGAAGGCCATCCGGGCCATAATACCTGTGTGGTAAAAAAAGGTTCACTGTGGTCATCTGTAGTTTGTTTGATGCACACTTGGTGTTAGGTAACCGATCTAAGAGAGCATGCAAGCACTTTCCTAAAGTGATGAAATGAGTAATCACGCAGGATTTTTCGTTGTGACAGAATGAAAACAAAATTTAATTAGGATGATCGGCGTCCGTTAGCCATGTTTATGAAGGGATGACTGATGTGTGGTTTTATGTTTTGGTGTTCCAATCACATAAACAAGAAATTTGTAAGTGCCACACAACAGTGTTTTTTTTGTTCATCTTAGTGACTTTGTTGGATATTAAATCACTTTTCCAGACTCATCACTTTATCAGTGTCGTCATTGTTCAGTGTTGTTTTATTATTGTGTTATTTAGTGCACTCAATTAGTTTCACAGTGGGCTTAAACATAGAATATATTCATACACAGTATTTCAGAACATGCTGTATAAACTATGTGAAGCCTGAAGCCGACGAAATATGTGATCCTGACTGTTCTGCTTATAAAAAGTAAACATGGAAATATGTTACATGTTACTTATGTGATCTATGTTTATACTTAACACATAATTAGTCTTTGCTGTAGGAAGTCCTACAGGGTCTTCAAACTATTCAACAGTTTACATAATAAACCTGAGGACAACATAACTTCTTTTACTTCTTTATAACTTTCATAACTTCTTTCAGTAGCAGAATAATGCTGGTACTAGTTTTATTTATGTAATAAATTTCATACAAAACAATGGAATACAATGTTCTGCAGACAGGTGCGTAGCAATGGGGTCAACAGTAAATATTATTTCCACAATTACAGATGACAAGTCTGACGTTTAGTTTTCCTTTTTATTCATTTCCTGACTGGACAACAGATCCTAAAGTTTGGACAAACCACACGCACACTATAATACCAGAACCGTAAGTAATAATAATGGAAATGTGTCAAGTTGTGATTCTGAAAAACAAAAAAAGTAATGCTAGTCATAAATATCTGCACAAAGGTTGTTTCTGTGCCACACAGGTATGGATTATGTGTTACATTTAAAAGTTATGCTGCAGCGTGTAGTAATAATAATGAAAGAGACA
>NW_020856863.1:0-579 GCF_000972845.2 Larimichthys crocea
TTGTTTAATTAAAGATAGATAAAAAAATTTAAAAATCGTACTATCAGTTGTCTGAGGTGCTGGTCTGAGTCTCGGTGGGGGAACAACATCAACAACCGAAGAACCAGCTGATAAAACATAGATGAAAAATTAAAAAGTTAATTTGTGGGATTTATAAGTTGTATTCTCCTTATTATAGACTGTATGATATAGACTATTCTGAGGCACAGTAACACTTAAGAAAACAGTTCTTACTGTGTGGTGGTTCAGGTGTATGAGCAGAAGAGGAGGTCTCAGAAGGTGGCAGGGTTCCTGAAAATTTACTTTACTGTATTTATTTGTTTAATTTTATTATCCTATGTGTAACAGTCTTGAGGATTTAATTTTGGGGAGAAAGTCAAACTGAATATTGAAATTAGGCCATAATACATACCTGGTGCTGAGACAGTCCCTTCGGTTTGCTGGGGAATAGCAAGCTATTTCGCCAGAAACTGCAGCTCAGGTGGAAGGGGCACAGATTTCTTCACTGTAGGCCTTGGGGGGACTACTAGCACAGACAAACAACCAGATAACACAAAGCATTCATCAGTAAATGACTGA
>NW_020856864.1:0-571 GCF_000972845.2 Larimichthys crocea
AATGTTTGGACGTGCCGGAATATTGCCAAGTTCCAAAACTTTTGGACTTTCTGTAATGTTGTCATTTTCACGACATTGACATTATGTAGAATATTGTCATATTCCGGAATGTTGGCAAGTTCTAGAATGTTTGCCAGTTCTAGAATTTTAGGAAGTTCCGGAATGTTGTCATGTTATGGAATGTTGGCAAATTCTAGAATGTTTGAGAGTTCCGGAATGTTGGCATTATGTTATGTTCTGGAATGTTGGCAAGTTCTAGAATGTTGTCAAGGCCCAGAATGGTTGGATGTTCCAGAATGTTGTCAAGCTCTAAAATGTTTGGACATTATGGAATCTTGTAATTTTCCAGCATAATGGCAGCATAATTTTTCTCTGCAGGGTTTAGACTGCGGCCGGCAAAGGCAAGGACTTCCTCGGTTCCATAGCTGGATTTCTGGACGAGCACAGCCCCAAGCCCAATCTCACTGGCGTCGGTGTATACCACAAAGGGAGCATAGAAGTTGGGATGGGCCAGGACAGGTGGTTTGACCAGGTGATTCTTCAGTATAATAAAAGCTGTTTGGCATTCAGG
>NW_020856865.1:0-9639 GCF_000972845.2 Larimichthys crocea
GACATATATACATTAGACAATGAACAAGACTATATACACAAGACACATATACACAGACATTAGTAATAGACATATATACAAAGACATAATATACCAAAGACATAATACATAGACATTATACATAGACATATATACAAAGACATATATACATAGACATATATACATAGACTATATACAAAGACATATATACACAGACACATGTACACAGACATAGATACATAGACATATATACAAAGACATATATACAAAGACAATATACATAACATATATACGTACACAGACATATATACATAGAACAGAGATACAAAGACATATATACATAGACATATATACACAGACATAAATACATAGACATAATACAAAGACTAGTACATAGACTTATACACAACTATATACACGACATATATACAAAGACATATAGACAAGACCATAAATATACTAGACATATATACAAACACAGACAATATATACAAAGACTATATACACAGACCACTATTACAACACAGACATATATAAACATAGACATATATAACAAAGACATATATACAAAGAACATATATACATAGACATATATACAGACAATATCATAGACAGATAGACAAAGAAGACATGATACAACGAACATATATACAATAGACATATATACACAGAAAACACATAACCAGAACTATATACAAGACATATATACAAAGACTATATACAATAGACATAATAATACACAGACATATAGACAAGACATATAATACATAGACTATATACAAGACACATATACACAACACATAATACACATGACAGATATAAAACATAGACATATACAAAGACACATTACACAGACACAGAATACATAGACATATATACAATAACAATTATACAAAACAGAATATATACACGAACAATATACATATACATAATACAAAGACATAAATATACATAGACATATTATACAACAGACATATATACATAGACATAGATACAACACAGACATATATACATAGAACGCCGCATTGAAGCTGGTTGATCTTTGGTCGCGGATACGTCAACAGGTCCGCCATATGGCATGTGGCAGGTCTGCCGTAAACTAATAAAAGAAATGGACGAACTTGCATAAGCCCTTTCGCTTCCTACAAATTTCTTTTAAGTTATGTCTCTTTTACACCCATTCACCACACACACTAGATTGCTGGGAAACAACAGCACCAAAAACAAAAGGATGTAACGGTTAAAGTGATGATTATCAAATGGTCTTACCCTTCCTTAGGTAAGAACAACCAAAACCAACGTATGTATTTTTTTTTTCTTCTAAATGAATAATGTAGTTTGCTATTTTTTTTTGTAATTTTTCTAATGGCTGAGTGTTTACAGCTACTATGTTGTGTAACAACAACAACTGTGACTACTGTGATATAAATAAATATATTAGTGAAAATAATATTTATATGTTAAAAAATATATTTAACCAAAACATTTAAAAAAATAAAATAAAATAAATAATCTTGTCTATAATAACCAATCCTGAAATGTAGAAGGTGACATGAGGGTTTTTTCTGATAAAGAACACACACACCACACACACACACACACACACACACACAACACACACACTACTGTTAGCATACACTCCCGGACATTAGAACTTATTGAATTCAGCTAAAATCAACATCCTGACAGATAATGATCAGTGTGGTGTGTGTGGTGTGGGAAGACTTTATCTGAAGAAGAGGAACACATCAGTGCCAAGATTTGTTAGAAGATGAATTTATGTGCTTGAATGTGTTCAACAGAACATTCAGCTGTGGATCAGAGGTCGGCGTGTGAGCCAATAACAAACAATTAACGTGACACGCTCTTGCTCTAAATGGAACCTTGCGGGCGCCGGCTGGTAAATCATGTTGAACAACGGACATGTCGGTGAGGACGAGCAAAGTTTTAATCTGTTTTTTCAATGGAGGAGGATTGGAGACGCTCTAAGTAGGAAGCAGCTGCAGAGTGTGTGTGTGTGTGTGTGTGGTTGTGTGTGTGTGTGTGTGTATGTGTGGTGTGGTGTTGTGTGTGTGGTGGAGTTTTCATGTTTCACAGGAAGTCCATCAGCAGACGCGACTATAAGTTTATACAGGTGGGCATTTTATTGTTGCTAGGCAACCAGTCTGTGGGACA
This sequence comes from Larimichthys crocea, assembly GCF_000972845.2. Classification (NCBI taxonomy): domain Eukaryota; kingdom Metazoa; phylum Chordata; class Actinopteri; family Sciaenidae; genus Larimichthys; species Larimichthys crocea. The sequence continues at coordinate 2,155 of NW_020856865.1, forward strand.
TCACAGGAAACTTACGCCCGGACCTTAAGAGAAGTCTGCCGGGGACTGTCACGGAGACGACGTCCGGTTTTAGACGTCTGCCGGGGGGACGTTCACGGAGACTACATCCAGGTTTTTAGACAGTTCGGCGGGGACGTCACGAGGAACGAGCTACGTCCAGGTGTTTAGTACGTCTGCGGGGACGTCACAGACTACGTCCAGGTTTTAGACAGTCTGCTGGGGAGTCACAGAGACTACGTCCAAGTTTAGACGTTCTGCGGGGACGTCACAGAGGACGTAACCGCAGTTTTGAAAGACTCTGCGGGGACGTCACGGAGACTACGTCCAGGTTTTTAGACAGTCTCGGGGACGTCACAGAGACTACGTCCAGGGTTTTTATACGTCTGCGGGGGACGTCACGAGAGCTACGTCCCAGAGTTTTAGACAGTCTGCAGGGGACGCACAACGAGACTAGTCCATTTGTAGACAGTCTGCAGGGACGTCACGGAGACAAAATCGGTCCAGGTTGGTAAGACAGTCGGCGCGGGGATGTCCAGATAACTACGTCCAGTTTTGACAGTCCCTCAGTGACTGTCCGCTCGGATGTTTGAACAGACTCTATATGTGAACCACTAACCTGAGAAGAAAACCACCTCACACCAGGACTGTCTTATGTCTTGTCGTCTTGGAGTCCATCAGTCCGGTTGTGGTTCAGTCCTGCTGTCGGCCCTCTGCTGGGACACTCTGAGTCAACACATGATCGCGAGTTTGTCTTAGGTTAGGCCAAATTAATATCATGAAATAGTGATTATAAATGGATACATTAACAAAATTAAATTCAGAGATCCTCGGTAACCATCCTGAAAATGAGATGAGGAGCAGATCAATATGTGAAGAGCTGAAGATCTTCAAAGCACACAAGCTCTGAGATCGGAACAGACCAGAACCATGAAAGTTTGGTATCTGGATCTGGTCCTGTAATGAGTCTGTTTTCTCATGCTGGAGAACAACAGGAATCCACATCAAGACCAGGATCTCGTCAAGGCGTGTCATTGGTCGACCACGCCATTGTTACATTTTAAACATGGTCCAGTTAAAGTCTGGTGAGGTCACAGTTTGGTTCAGGTTAAAAAACATCACCGTACATCACCGGTTTTACGACCCCTGCGGTCCTGAACCTTCAGGCTGAACCTTGAGCTCAGCAAATATATGGTGAATAGAATCCTGATCCAGTTTTGAATAAAGTTCTGTGGTTCTGGTTTCTGTACAGTGATCAGTGCGCCCGGACACAGATGACGGCAGCAAGGCTCGCAAGTCCCTCACAGAAGGATCAAATATAGAGCTTTCTCAGCAGCGATTGTTCAAGTGTGGTCCATGTTCAGTAGGGTCCATGTTCAGTGTGGTCCCATGTCATGTTCAGTGTGGCCATGTTCAGTGTGGTCCTGTCCATGTCAGGTGGCAATGTTTCAGTGTGGTCCCATGTCAGTGTGGCCATGTTCATGTTCATGTGGTCCATGTTCAGTGTGGGTCCATGTTCAGTATGGTCCATGTCCATGTTTCAGTGTGGGCCATGTTCAAGTGTGGTTCATGTCAGTATGGTCCCATGTTCGTATGGTCCATGTGCAGTGTGGTCCATGTCCTGTTCAGTGTGGTCCATGTGCGTGTGGTCCATGTCCATGTTCAGTGTGGTCCATGTTCAGTGTGGTCCATGGTTAGTATGGTCCATGTTTCAGTGTGGTCCATGTTCAAGTCACTGTGGTCCATGTTTCAGTGTGGTCCAGTTTCAGTGTGGTCCATGTCAGTATGGGTCCATGTTAAGTATGGTCCGCATGTGCAGTATGGTCATGTTCAGTGGTGGTCCATGTCCCATGTTCAGTGGTCCATGTTCAAGTGTGGTCCTGGTCCAGTGTGGTCCCATGTTCATGTTCAGTGTGGTCCATTTCAGTGTGTCCATGTTCAGTGTGGTCCTTTCCTGTTCAGTGTGTCACATGTTTCAGTGTGGTCCAGGTTTCAGTATGGCCATGTTTCAGTTGGTCCATGTTCAGTGTGGTCCATTCCATGTCACTGTGGTCCAGGTTCATAATGGTCCATGTTAGTATGGTCCATGTCAGTGTGGTCCTGTCCAGGGTTCACTGTGGTCCATTTCAGTAGGGTCCTGTTCAGTGTGGTCCATGTTCAGTGTGGTCCATGTTAATTCACTGTGGGTCCATGTCATATGGTTCCATGTCAAGTGTGGTCCTTTTCAGTTGGTCCTGTTCATGTTCAGCGGTGGGCCATGGTCAGTGTGTCCATGTCAGTGGTGGTCCATGGTTCAGGTATGGTCCATGTTAAGTATGGGCCATGTTCATGTGGTCCATGTTCATGTTCAATGTGGTCCATGTTCAGTATGGTCATGTTCATGGGGGCCTGTTCAGTATGGTCCATGTTCAGTGTGGTCCCATGTTCAGGTTCAGTGTGGTCCATGTTTCGTGTGGTCCATTCAGTATGGTCTAGGTTCAGTGTGGTCATGTTCGTGTGGTCCATGTTCCAGTGTGGGTCCATGTCCCGTGGTTCAGTGTGGTCCATGTTCCAGTGTGGTCCATGTCAGGTGGTCCATTTTCAGTATGGGTCCATGTTCAGGTGTGGGTACAATGTTCATGTTCAGTGTGGCCCATGTTCCAGTGTGGGTCCTGTTCAGTGTGGTCCATGTTCATGTCAGTGTGGTCCCTGTTCATGTGGTCCATGTTTCAGTGTGGTCCATTTCCATGTGCAGTGGTGGTCCATTCCATGTTCCAGTGTGGTCCATGTTCAGTGTTGTGTCCATGTTCAGTGTGGTTCATGGCCATGTTCAGTGTGGTCCTGTTCAGTGTGGTCCCATGTCATGTTCAGTGTGGTCCATGTCAGTGTGGTCCTGTTCATGTTCAGTGTGGTCCCCCAGTTCAGTGTGGTCCATGTTCCATGTTCAGTGTGGTCCATGTTCAGTGTGGTCGCAGGTTCAGGTTCAGTGTGGTCCAGGTTAGGTGGCCATGTCATGTTCAGTGTGGTCCATGTTCAGTTTTGTTCCATGTCCGTGTGGTCATGTCCATGTTCAGTGTGGTTCCATGTTCAGTGGGGGTCAATGTCTATGTTCAGTGTGTTCCATTTTCACTTGGTCCATGTTCATGTTTTCAGTTGGGTCCCATGTCCATGTTCAGTGTGGTCTGTTCATGTAACTGTGGTCCATGTTTCAGTATGGTCATGTTCATGTGTCCTGTTTCAGTGTGGGCCATGTTCATGTTCACTGTGGTCCATGTTCAGTGTGGTCCTGTTCATGTTCAACTGTGGTCCATGTTCAGTGTGGTCCATGTTCAGTGTGGTCCATGTTGTGTGGTCCATGGTCATGGTGCCTGTGGTCCTGTTCAGTGTGTCCATGTGCATGTTCCTGTGGTCCATTTCATGTGGTCCATGTTCAGTGTGGTCCATGTTTCATGTAGGGTACCATGTGTCAGTTGTTCCATGTTCAGTGTGGTCATGTTCAGTGTGGTCCATGTTCAGGGTGGGCCATGTCAGTATGGTCCCATGTTTCATGTGGTCCATGTTCAGTGTGGTCCAGTTTCAGTGTGGGCCATTTTCATGTTCAGTGTGTCCATGGTCAGTGTGGTCCATGTTCATGTGGGTCCATGTTCAGTGTGGTCCCATGTTCAGTATGGTCCATGTTCAGTAGGTCCATGACAGTGTGGTCAATGTCATGTTCCTGTGGTCCATGTTAGTATGGTCCATGTTCAGTGTGGTTCCATGTTTCAGTAATGGTCTATGGTCAGTGTGGTCCATGTTCAGTGTGTCCATGTTCAGTGTGGTCATGTCCGTGTTTCAGTGTGGTCCATGTCAGTGTGGTCCCATGTTCATGTGGGGCCATGTTCAGTAGGGTCTATGTTCAGTGTGGTCCATGTCAGTTGGTCCATGTTCAGTGTGGTCCATGTCCCGGGTTAGTTGTGGTCCATGTTCAGTGTGGTCCATGTTTCGTGTGGTCCATGTTCAGTAATGGTCCATGTTCAGTGGGTCCATGTGCAGTATGGTCTATGGTAGTGTGTCCATGTTCAGGTTCAGTGTGGTCCATGTTTCAGTGTGGTCACATGTTCATGTCAGTATGGTCCATGTTCAGATGGGGTCCATGTCAGTATGGTCCTATGTTCAGTGTGGTCATGTTCATGTGGTCGCATGTTCAGTGGTGGTCAGGTCCGTGTTAAGTGTGGTCATGTTCAGTGTGGGTCCAATGTTTAGTGTGGTCCATGTTCAGTGTGGTCCATGTTCCATTGGTCCATGTTCATGTGGTCCATGTTCGTGTGGTCCATGTTGTCATGTGGTCCCATGTTCAGTATGGTCTATGTTCAGTGTGGTCGCATGTTCGTGTGGTCCATGTTCAGTGTGGGTCCATGCCTGTTCAGTGTGGTCCATGTGCAGTGTGGTCCCATGTTTCAGTGTGTCATGTTTCAGTAATGGGTCCATGTCAGTGTGGTTCCATGTTCAGTATGGTCTATGTTCAGTGGTGGTCCAGTTCATGTTTAAAAAATGGTGGTCCTGTTCAGTGTGGTCCATGTTCAGTATGGTACCATGTTCATGTCAGTGTGGTCCATGTTCAGTGTGGTCCATGTGTCAGTGTGTCCATGTTAGTATGGTCCAGTTCAGTGTGGTCCCTGTTCAGTGTGGGTCCATGTTCGTATGGTCCCATGTTCAGTGTGGGTCCATGTCAGTGTTGGTCCAGGTTCAGTATGGTCCCCGTTCATCATTTTTGTTCATTCATCATTATATTATTATTATAATAATTATTAGTATAATAATAATGAAATTATTTTAAATAATACGTTTTTTTTTTAAATTATTTTCTTTTATTATTCTTTCTGAACCATAATTCCAAAACAATGTCCTCAATATATTCATATATTTTAGTAACTTTTTATTTATTATTACTTTTGTCCGTTTCAGGTTATTTCGTGGTGTGGGGGTGTGGGTGTGTGTGTGGGTGTGTGTGTGTGTGTGCTGTGAATAAGAAGTGATCCAGTCGAACAAAGTTCTGAAGTTCTGCTCAAGTGATCCAGAGGTGTGTGTGGAGGTGGAGGAGGAGGAGGGAGGGGGCGTCAGGAGGCTGCAGACTGGGTTCCGGTCCGCCCCTGACCTCCTCCTCTCCTCCTCCTCCTCCTGTAGCGCCGTTTGTGTTGCACAGCGAGGTGCAGCCAGACTGAGCCCGGGGAAAAAAAAAAAAACCGGAGGTGATGAATTTCTGATACCGAGCTGCTGACAGACTGAGAGCCACCGCCGACCGAGCAACCGACCGAGCAACCGACCGAGCAACCGACCGACGGAGCTTGCCGCTGTGAGTCTGCGTCAGGTCAGCCTTGAACCTGTGCACACCTGCAATAATCTTGAGACGTTGTGGAAAATGTTTTGCCAAACGTTTGTGTCTGTGGTCTTTAAAACAAACGGACCCGAAGTCTGTCGGGGGGGGCGGAGTCAGCGCTGGGACACGCGGCTCGCGCCGGTTCAAGCGCTCACGAACAAACGATCAGATCGTCAGATCGATCATCGATGATCGATCATCGATGATCGATCACGATGATCGATGATCGATCAATCGATCAGCGAATCACAATCATCGATTGATCGATCATCAATCATCGATCCATCGTGAGCCGATTTTTGGGGAATCAGGTCAGGCTGCAGGCGAGACGTTCAGACAACTCTACAACGAACGTAGAACAACGCTTCAGTTTTTCATGAATGTTGCAATTAAACCAACGGAACATTCTGCACTGATTTTATTTAATTAAAACATTTAAAAAAAAAAAAAAAAAAGAAAAATCAATCAGTGACGTGAGCAGAGCGGACAGCATGGAGGTCCTGTCTGTCCGTCCTGTCGGTCTTGTCCGGTCTTGTCCTGGGCCTGGTCTGGTCTGTCCTGGTCCCTGTGGACCGCTCACAGACTCAGGATGTTTTTTGAAACGCTCGGCTGACGTGAAGGAATCCAACCTGTAATGAACCCTGATGCATGCTGGGAAATTACCTTTGAAGTTTGAAATGCTCTGATCAGCTACTTCCTGTTTTATTTTGAAAAGACGGATAATCTGATAACAAAACTGACGCTGTGACGTCCCCACAGACTGTCTAAAACCTGGACGTAGTCGCTGTGAACGTCCACATCTTGCAGACTGTCTAAAGACCTGGCGTGTCTCTGTGACGTCCCCGCAGACGGTCTTAAAACCTGGACGGAGTTTCCAGTGACGTCCCCGAGACTGTCCTAAAACCGGAGTAGTCTCTGACGTCCCCCGCAGACTGTCTAAAAAGGCCTGGACGTAGTCGCTGTGACGTCCCCCGCAACTGTCGAAAACCTGGACCGTAGTCCTCCGTGACGTCCCCGCAGACGGTCCTAAACGACGTAGTCCCGTGACCGTCCCCACAAACTGTCTAAAACCTGGACGTAAGTCCGCTGTTGACGTGCCCCCGCAGACTGTCCAAAACCTGGACTAGTCTCTGTGACGTCCCCTCGCAGAACTGTCTAAAAACTGGACGTAGGCTCTTGTGACTCCCCGCAGACGGTCAAAACCTGACGTAGTTCCGTGACGTCCCCGCAGACTGTCTAAAACCTGGACGTAGTCTCTGTGACGTCCCCGCAGACTTGTCTAAAACCTGGACGTATCCTGTTGAAGTCCCGCAGACTGGTCTAAACCTGACGTAGTCTCCGTGACTCCCCGCAGACTGTCAAACCTGGACGTGTCTCTGTTAACGTCCCGCAGACTGTCTAAAATGGACGTAGTCTTTGTGACGTCCCCCACAGACTGTCTAAAACCTGGCGTAGTCGCGGTGACGTCCCCGCAGACTGTCTAAAACCTGGACGTTAGTCTCTGTGACGTCCCGCAGACTTCTAAAACCTGGACGAGTCTCCGTGACGTCCCCACGTGTTTGTACCAGGCTGTTTATTTCTGCTGTGGACATTTCAACATGGGGACTTATGGAGACACTCGTGGACGTTTTTGTCTTCAGTTTGATGTTGTGACCTGTTAGCTTTAGCTTCAGTCTGTTAGCTTAGCATTGAATAATTGATGTTTGTTTTACGTTCAGCAGGAACTCTGGAAGAACCTGAAGGTCTAATGACAAGTACAGATGCTGAGTGTGTGTGTGTATGTTTGTGTTTTTGTGTGTGTGTGTCTGTGTGTGTGTGTCTGTGTGTGTGTGTGTGTTTGTGTTTGTGTTTGTGTGTGTGTTTGTGTAAGTGTGTGTTTGTTTGTGTGTGTCTGTGTGTGTCTGTGTGTGTTTGTGTAAGTGTGTGTTTGTTTGTGTGTTTGTGTTTTTGTGTGTGTGTGTCTGTGTGTGTGTGTGTGTTTGTGTGTGTGTTTGTGTTTGTGTGTGTGTTTGTGTAAGTGTGTGTTTGTTTGTGTGTGTCTGTGTGTGTCTGTGTGTGTTTGTGTGTGTGTTTGTGTAAGTGTGTGTTTGTGTGTGTGTTTGTGTGTGTGTGTGTTTGTGTTTGTGTGTGTTTGTGTGTGTGTTTGTGTAAGT
>NW_020856866.1:0-534 GCF_000972845.2 Larimichthys crocea
CACTGTGTTGATTTAATCACTTATTGCTCAATAATGACGAACAGATAAATCTAAATAATAACTGCAGGAGCTATTTGTGAAGTCAGTCTTTGTTGTGTTCAGTTGTAAATTTAATTAGCTAATTATGAGTAAGTTTGTTTGATTAAATTAAGTGTTTGCTTTATTTAGATTAGAATTTTTACTAATATTCTTTGTTATTTGTTTATTTATTATTTGTTTGGGATATTTAGATTTGCAGGGTTGGTATTTTGGTTTATTTTTTTGGTAAATGGGTCACACTGGGCACTTGAGGTTATTTAGATAGGTAGGCACCTTGAGTACCAGCAGCAGCAGCAGCCATGCTTTTCTTTGTTCTTTTGTTTGTTTTATTATTTTGAAATAAATCACATAAAGATTCAGGATTCAGTTTGGACCTTCATCTTCTTTTGCCTGCGTTAAACCACATCCCCATGGTGATTTTGTTTGGTTTAAAGTTTAATTTGTTTTTTATGGACAAATGTCCACTACACTATCATTTATTTGTTTATTTATTGT
>NW_020856867.1:0-782 GCF_000972845.2 Larimichthys crocea
GTCATCTCTGTTTTAGTGAGGAAAAAGGCTGGTTCATGCTATGGGCACAAATTCCAATCTCTGAGATGGGATAGCTTGTTTTTTTTTTTTCTTCCATACAAAAAGTCAGGGGTCAAGTTGGTGTTCTGGGATAAAGAGGCTAGATTTGAATAAAAAAAAAATGCATGTCTAGTAGTTCTATACTTTCTCTCCACTACATGTACAGACTGTGTATGACCTGACAATCTCCCTTATTTTTTTTTCCAGTGCATTTGTCATGGATGAGTTCAAGAGAAAGTATTCCAATGAGGACACCCTGGCAGTAGCTCTTCCCTACTTCTGGGAGCACTTTGACCGTGAGGGTTACTCAATCTGGTATGGCCAGTACAAATTCCCCGATGAGCTTACACTTACCTTCATGAGCTGCAACCTTATCGCAGGTAAGACTCTGCAGCTGCCACTTTTCCCAACCCCTTGATATATGAAAGAATGACTTCAGGGCTCATGTACTGTAGAAGTCCTCTTGTAAAGGCACATTTAGTGTGTGGGTTTTATTTTTGTGGTGAAAGTGACTTTGTCATTGGGCCTTCATATATTAGGGTATTCCTGGTTCATGTGTTTGCATAAATGTCCTTGATTTGTTCATGTTGGTTCCCATGGTCTAAAGACCTGCAAGATTTACCCCACCCCACTATTGAGTTTGTAGGCTTTTAGGACAAAGTTTATTGGCCTTAAAAAAAAATCAAAAGATCATTTTCAGACAATGCATAGCTAAGGACAAATAAAGGTTTGTTGCTCAAGCA
>NW_020856868.1:0-627 GCF_000972845.2 Larimichthys crocea
GCGTCCTGGGAGGTGAAAACACAATAAAAATATTAAAGCTGCAAGCAGCGATGGTTGGGCCCTCGCACATGTCGAACGTCGAAATGTGCATAACATCGATCTTTATAACCACAAGAAGTTTCAAACAGCTCTGAGAAGGTGCTTCCTGACGATTTCTTCTTTGAATCTTTTTATGGATCGCCACGCCCACACCGTTTCCTCAAAATGCATAATTTTTATAACTAATACTCAGGAAGTCTATGTGAACACACCTACCAAGTTTGAAGTGAATTGGATAGAATTTCTAGGAGGAGTTCATTCAAACATGACCCCTTGTCAACCAGCCCGAAACAGCAAAAATGGTGATTTTCATTATTAAATATCTCGCTTCCTGTTCATTGTAGCCCATTGCTGCAAGAGACTTTTTTGTAGGTCCTGCCATGTTCTACAATTCGGCTGAGTGACTCTGTGTCCAAAACTGTGGTGGTGCTGTTCCAAAGAAAAATCCCAGGGGGCGCTGTAGAGCATTTTTGCCCCGCCCCCTCATTAATTGTGCATAATACTGCTCTTAACAACCACATGAAGTTTCAGACAGCCCTGAGAAACTATATGACAGCCGCACACTTTTGCTCGAAAATCAGCCAAAAA
>NW_020856869.1:0-4549 GCF_000972845.2 Larimichthys crocea
TGTAGTGTAAATAAGTACGTCTTATACCGGCAGGCACATTAGCCACTCGTGGTATCTTTTTTTCCCTCTCTCTCAGGTTAAGTATTTGAACTTTATATTGACCTGAGAACCATGAGGCAGGGAAAAATTGCCTGGCTTTAATATGCCTAGCGGTCTGATGCAACAGGCGCCTTATTTGGACTGTGGTGATACCTTACTTTTCTGGCGTCTGGTTTGGTACACGTAACTTTTGGGACCTACATTCGTTTATCGGGATCAGGTTGTTGTGGCAGCAGATTTTAGCAGGGACTCAGATGCCCCTTCTCCCCAACAGACATATTCCAGCGCCTCCTGGGTATCCAAGGCATTCCCAGGCGTCGATAGCGATATTCGTACCTCAGCAGTTTCCCAGGTCTGCTCCGGAACACCTCCAAAATGGATATGCCCAGGGGGCATCCCCCTCCGCTTAGTCTTTCTTCAATTGATGAATTCTGTCGGATATTAAAGTAAAAGTGTGCGATTAGCAGAAATTTGTGAGAAATTATGAATAAAATGAAATGTGATATTTGGAATTCTTGTAATTGAATATGTAATTATTCAAACAATTGTGAAAATAGCTGAAGAGTTTAATGAACAGTGACAATCGGTTAGTAGGTTTAGATCTTGTTTACAATTAGCAGTTTGATTTGATTGAAGTCAGTATACTAAAAGTATGCCGTAGAAATCAATTATTCACAAAGTACAAAATTTGGCCTCAGAGGGCTTTACAATCTGTACAGGGAGTGACACCCTTGTCCTTAGAACCTCCGTTCAGTGAGGAAATACTTGCCCACAAAGGAGCCACAGAGGGAGGGATCCTCTCCCCGACGGACAGACGTGCAATGGATTGTCCTTGTAACAGAACAAATCAACACCAACATATTGTACTAATTTACAATCATGAACTGACAAAATGACAAATGAATGATAAAATGACCACAGTAGCAGATATGGTAGCAATAATAAGCAATAATGACAACCTGCTGGACGACAGAGACAGAAACTCCTGAGAGAGAGAGAGAGAGAGAGAGAGAGAGAGAGAGAGAGAGAGACATTAATAGTGGAAATATCTGTGTGAATTTCTATGGAGAGATGAAAGTGTAGAGTAGTCCAAGAATTGGTATAGTAATGTAATAAAGTGTGAAATAAGCAGGAAACACTGTAGCGTTGTATTTAAATAGTTCTGTTGTGCAGTTATGCAGTGCAGTTGTTCTGAGCTGGTCCTCACAGAGCTGGAGGGAGGAGGTGAGCCAGGGTTGGCTGGTGACACCACAGAGGACACAGGAGAACTGTATCCACTGCAGACTAAAGTGAACTTGCATAAGTTATAGTGTGACAAATCTGGGAAACCTGCTTGAGAGAAATATGACAAGTGAGGTTAAAGTACATCAGAAAGGAAGTTACAGTTGGAGCACATATGTCAAGAATGTAGATAAAGTAAGAAATGACAAGGTAACAAGTAAGTAGAGGTGCTGTGTTATATTTTCCCCAAGCATTTCCCCAATATTAGTGCTGTTAAAATAACGCGTTAATTTTGTTGATTAATTTTAAACAATTAACGCGTTAAAAAAATTTAACGCAATTAACGCGGTTTTGTTTACTTCCGGTGGCGGCTGACCCATAACCTTTTTGAGCGCTGAATCGTACGTCGACGCCGCCATTTTGGATGTGGCAAAGTAGAGCTTTGTTTCCCAGATATATTAGTGTGTGTGTAAATGGGTGTATAAGAGGCATTAACTTAAAGCCCTCACGGAGACTGCGCCCTGGGCGGTCGCCCACATTGCCCATTGCTAAAACCGGCCCTGCTTGTATTAGTTTACGGGCAGATCTGCCACATCCAATATGGCGGACACGTTAACGTATCGCAGCAACAGACCAACCTGCTCAATGTGGCGTCTATGTATATATGTCTATGATCTATCCCAGGGTTGTCAAACTGGTCCACAAAGGGGCCGTGTGGCTGCAGGTTTTCCTTCCAACCAAACAGCAGCACACCAGACTTGACTCATTTAATCAACTGATCTCAGTCTTCAGAGAGTTGATTGGTCAAACTGTGTGCTCTTAGTTGGTTGGAACTAAAACCTGCAGCCACACGGCCCCTTTGTGGACCAGATTGACACCCCTGATCTATCCTAACTAAAGGAGAGTGTTAAAGCGAACGACAATGCGTCAGGTCCGCGCCGCAATCTTAGTTGCAGCGATATTAAACACTGAGGCACCTGATACACCTACACTGGCGGACATGCGTGCGAAAATGGCTCCCGAAAAAGTCATTTTTAACCGTGGCAGGCCTACAACAGGCATTAAAGTTCGCATAATATCATTATGCATTTGTCTGTCTGACGCAGTCCGCTCGTGTGAGTAGCGTTGCCCAACGCTGAACAACGTGTCGCGGATCATAAAATCTTTCAATACTAAACTAAAATATTCCCCCTGCATGGTCTATGAATTGGGTGCTGCTTATTGTATCTAACAATTTATTGAAGCGCTTCTCTTCCGTCATGAAATTCCATGTAGCCGCAGCAGCTCCTCCAGCCCGGAGAAGTGCCGCGTCAGAGAGCCGTGCTATTCCGCACCAGCCATTCCCTGTGTTTTACCTTCATTAAAAATCACTGCAAAATATATCAAATCACCATACGTGTCTTGGACCTTCTTGTGTATGGGTGGAGATTGTACACTGAGTTCAGAGTCGGAATAGGAACAAATTCGGCCCTGGCATTTTTTTCTCTGGACCAGCCCACCATTGAGACATTGGTGTTTAGCTGGTAGCTTAAGCAGCCTCTCCATATGTGAAGGGCTCGCTTCGGGGGCGGGTTCGACTCCTGACTGTGCCGCCCTTTTCCGCCATCTAACTCGGATTTTCTCTTCTCCTCTCTTTCCTCTTATAGAACCTCCTACTTACTTGTATATTAATATTTGTGCAACATACATTCTGAAGTTATCTAATCGGACTGTATATGAGTCTATCCCTGTTCGTTTCACATAAAACCTAGCGGCTGCATGGACGCACCATTTGAGAGAGATGGGGGGGGGGTCAAATCTGTAATTCTGAACTGTCCTGAAGAGGCAACATTATAACCGATATTAGCCAGTGCAACCCACTGCAAGCCATTTTGGGCTGGGCACATGTTGCAAAGGCTACAAAAATAACAAAATAAATAAATAAAAAAAAAACATCGGGTCACGGCCCAAATGTGGCCGAGATGGACTCGGCCCATCTGGCATTGGCCGTAGCACAGATTGGCCAGTCAGAGTCCTGCATGGGTGTGTGGGGGGCACTCCTGTGAGGTTGAAAGGCCTGCTGAGGGTTGGCCTGATACAACAGGCTGCCTGGCTGTTGTTTATGTCCTTTGCCACGATTAATAAAGGGAGCGAACTTCCTTTCAGGAAAAATCGTATTGATCGAGGTATCTGGCGGTTTATTTTACCCGTAACACGCCGTGTTAATGATGTCCGCATAGTTTCATATTCTGCAACGGACTTGTGCAGCGGACTGACTCGGTGTCACTCATTTAGCTATAGCATCCACACGGTACAGCAAGACTCGTGAAATTCTGACGTCAGTCAAGTTTCATGTCAATATATTCAAAGTTGCTTCATAATTCAGACTTCTTCAATATATTTCGAAGAGTTTCGTTCAATATATTCAGTCAGACTTTATTCAATATATTCAAGGTTTCGTTTCAATATAGAGTAGTAACTTCAATTCAATATATTCAAGGTTTCGTCTCAATATATTCAAAATTTTCGTTCCATATATTCAAGGGTTCACTTCATATATTCAGTTTTCGTTTTACAATATAGTTGCAAACTTCATTCCATATATCCAGGGTTCACTCCATATATTCAAAGGTTTTCGTTTCCATATATTCAGACGTTCATTCAAATATTCAAGTTCCTAGCCATAATTCAAGTTCATTCATATATCGACTCATTCAATATATTCAAAGGTTAATTTCCTTGAATGGCTGGCCATACAATATATCTATATTATAGATAATATAATTAGATATTATATATATATATATATGTAGGGCTGTCCAATGATTAAAAAAAAGTAAATTAATCGCGATACTTTTCAATATAAATTAATTGCATTTTTCGCGAGAACTGAGGCTTATAATGCATGTTATTTATGCTAAAAATGATCAAAATTCATGTAGAATAACACCAGAGAAAGTATATTTAAATTCATTAACTTTTATTTGGCTTCTGGTTCGCACATACGACATGCTACATAAGCAAAAAGGAATAGGAGGGAAAGTCATACTAAAGAGACAAAATCTACTGACGAGTGACCACACTCCTGTAGTGTAAAACTGGCGAGGTCCCGTGGAGGTAAGTTTCAGACTAGGGTGTTTGTGCCTTTTGAGGTGATTGTTTAAAGTCATTTACTGTCTGTGGAATTAATTCGGCTTTGCAAACTGGCAATGCCTTGTTTTTTGCTCTCAACAGCGTCGGGCAACTTTTTATCAAATGAAATGTTTCCCCCTAAAAGTCCGTCCCTTATCATCTTTACGTCAATAGAATC
>NW_020856870.1:0-708 GCF_000972845.2 Larimichthys crocea
TATATATTAATTATATTTATTTATAATTAATATCATTATTACTGACTGGATGTAAAACTTTCTGTTTGAAATGCAACCGATAAATTGACTCGCTGACACCGCCAACCCTACATGCCCGTCTTCACACGCGCTCCAAGAAAATGAACATGGGAGACGCTGTGGTTGTCCTGGAGCGGATGTCAGCCAAATCTTCGTTAATAAAATGTGGCTACTTAAACCACAGTTCAAGCAAAACTGTGTCCAAGTGAAAACACACAACTGTGTTTAAATTCTGCTTACTGAGACAGCTGAGGCCACATCAAACTTTTACTGTAACTTAGAAAGGAAGCATTTTAAAGAGAGGCAAGCTAAGTGTAAGTGACACTAGGAAAGCAAGATAGATAATGCTAGCAATCTGCCTGTATCTGTATCGAATCTCGGCAGAAATGTACCTCTGAGCCAAAGAGATTTTGTGAATATTAGCTGTATATATTAGTTGCCTATGTATAAACTGTATGGCCTTAGTCATGACTTGGTCTCAGTTCACAGTTGGGCTTTTAATTTTAACAAAAGCCCAACTGTTATGTTGCTTTCCAAGAACTTTTATACAGGATAAACAACACAAAATAATAATACAGAGCTGCATTGATTAATGTTTTATTGCCTGATGTGATTTCTTTAGATTCTTGTTGCAGTCCAGACGTCAAACATATTATTATAAACATTTTA
>NW_020856871.1:0-1981 GCF_000972845.2 Larimichthys crocea
ATGTAGACTGATGTAGTTTGTGTTAGACTGATGTAAGGTTTTGTGTAGGCTGGATGTAGATTGATGTCAGTTGATGTAATTGATGTAGGTTGATGTAGACGTGATGTAGGATGATTAGGTTGGTGTAGACTGTGTGAGGCGTGATGTAGGTTTGTGTAGGCTGGGATGTAGGTTTGTGTAGACTGATGTAGGCTGATGTAAGAATAATTGTTGTAGGCTGGAGTAGGTTTTTGTGTAAGACTGATTGTAGACTGATGGAGGTTGATGTAGAACTGAGGTAGACTGATTGGTAGGCTGATGTAGGTTTTGTGTGGGTTGAAGGTAGGTTTGTGTAGGCTTATGTAGACTGTGGACGGCTGTTGATGTAGACTGATGTAGGCTGATGTAGGTTTGGTGTTGGCTGATGTAAAGCAGTTGGTTAGGTGTTGTCGGCTGTGAGGTTGATGGAGGTTTGGGGTAGGATGGATGTTAGGTTTGTGTAGGTTGCTGTAGGTTTTGTGTAGCCTGATGTGAGGTTGTGTAGGCGGATGTAGACTGAGGTGGTTTTTGTGGTAGACTGCTGTAGGTTGGTGTAGACTGATGGTAGGTTGATGTCGGTTTTTGTATAGGCTGGATGTGGGTTAGTGTAGGACTATGTAGGTTTTGTGTAGACTGTGTAGGCTTGTGTAGACCAAGTAAGGTTTGGTGGAGGCTGATGTAGGTTTGTGTAGGCGATGTTAGACTGATTAGGGTGTGGTGGTGGCTGATGTAGACGGATGCAGGTGTGTGTTAAAGGCCTGATGTAGGTTTGTGTAGGCTGATGTAGACTGATGTAGGTTTGTGTAGGCGGATGTAAAAAAAAAAAAAGACTGATGGTAGTTTTGTGTAGACTGGTGTAGGGTTTGTGTAGGCTGATGTAAAGGTTGGTGTAGACGGATGTGGTTTGGTGTAGGCTGATGTAGACTGAGTAGGTTTGTGTTGGCTGATGTAGGCAGATGTAGGTTTGTGTAGGCTGATGTAGACTGATGTAGGTTTGTATGTAGACTGATGTAGTTTGTGTTAGACTGATGTAAGGTTTTGTGTAGGCTGGATGTAGATTGATGTCAGTTGATGTAATTGATGTAGGTTGATGTAGACGTGATGTAGGATGATTAGGTTGGTGTAGACTGTGTGAGGCGTGATGTAGGTTTGTGTAGGCTGGGATGTAGGTTTGTGTAGACTGATGTAGGCTGATGTAAGAATAATTGTTGTAGGCTGGAGTAGGTTTTTGTGTAAGACTGATTGTAGACTGATGGAGGTTGATGTAGAACTGAGGTAGACTGATTGGTAGGCTGATGTAGGTTTTGTGTGGGTTGAAGGTAGGTTTGTGTAGGCTTATGTAGACTGTGGACGGCTGTTGATGTAGACTGATGTAGGCTGATGTAGGTTTGGTGTTGGCTGATGTAAAGCAGTTGGTTAGGTGTTGTCGGCTGTGAGGTTGATGGAGGTTTGGGGTAGGATGGATGTTAGGTTTGTGTAGGTTGCTGTAGGTTTTGTGTAGCCTGATGTGAGGTTGTGTAGGCGGATGTAGACTGAGGTGGTTTTTGTGGTAGACTGCTGTAGGTTGGTGTAGACTGATGGTAGGTTGATGTCGGTTTTTGTATAGGCTGGATGTGGGTTAGTGTAGGACTATGTAGGTTTTGTGTAGACTGTGTAGGCTTGTGTAGACCAAGTAAGGTTTGGTGGAGGCTGATGTAGGTTTGTGTAGGCGATGTTAGACTGATTAGGGTGTGGTGGTGGCTGATGTAGACGGATGCAGGTGTGTGTTAAAGGCCTGATGTAGGTTTGTGTAGGCTGATGTAGACTGATGTAGGTTTGTGTAGGCGGATGTAAAAAAAAAAAAAGACTGATGGT
The DNA here is from genome assembly GCF_000972845.2 of Larimichthys crocea. Classification (NCBI taxonomy): domain Eukaryota; kingdom Metazoa; phylum Chordata; class Actinopteri; family Sciaenidae; genus Larimichthys; species Larimichthys crocea. The sequence continues at coordinate 1,873 of NW_020856871.1, forward strand.
AGTTTTGTGTAGACTGGTGTAGGGTTTGTGTAGGCTGATGTAAAGGTTGGTGTAGACGGATGTGGTTTGGTGTAGGCTGATGTAGACTGAGTAGGTTTGTGTAAGCTGA
>NW_020856872.1:0-824 GCF_000972845.2 Larimichthys crocea
AAGGGGAGAGCTTAAATTAAAAAAAATGTTGTTGTCATTGAACTTAAACAAAGTACACATGTTTTAATGTACTTTATACTTGTTTCCTGAGGTATAAGAATGAGTTGACAGTGATGTTTATTTTGTTTTCAGACATAATGGTATTGTTGAACTCAGATTTAGGATGATGATCACAAATATGTATGGTTCACTTGGGTATGTAGATTAAGTAAGTAAGTATGTATGTATGTGTGTATGTATGAACCCTTGATATAGATTACACTTACCAGCCCCAGGCCAAAGAACACAATGATCCACCTGAGTGCCATGGCTCCAGCTGCAGACACACACACTCACTGTGTTGGTTCAACCCTCCTCAGTCCTGCTGTGACCAAGAAAATGTTCTCACGCTGTTTTTATACAGAAGAGGAAATACAGCAAAACATGCAACACAACCACAGACAGACACACACAGACAGACACATGCCACATGGACCGAAAATATGGAAGGTGGACTGGTAACTGGAGAGTTGCCAGTTCACCTTGAGCAAGGCACCGACCTGCATGTCTATGCAGTTGTACTGCGTGTGTGTGTGTCTCTGGGTTAAAATGCATGTAAATAAAAAAAAAATAGAGTGAAAAAACAATTTCCTCATTGAGGGATTAATGAAGTATATCTTCTTCTTCTATCTATCTATCGCATCAGGTAGTTCCTCTTATTTACAAGCTATTTTACCACTTCTGGTTGCACCATTAAGTCTTTTGTAATCTGATTCTTTAGAAACATAGCAGATCGTTGGTATACATCTCCCCAAGACAGCCACATCTATCTATCTATCTATCTA